>NW_027069621.1:1127300-1308641 GCF_002906115.3 Quercus suber | reverse complement strand
TAAGTATTAGAATTATACTGGACATGAATGAATGCATTTTATCATCATGTATGAAATTATAACATATAATCATTCTCTTCATTTTTTTTTTTTAATTAAAGTAATATCATTCTCTTCACTTAAGAAGCCCTACATATTTCTTTGTGTGTACTTAACTCAGTTCTCTAAATGATCAAAATTCATGTAATGCGACTAAATTTTATGCTGGCCCTTGACCTAAATAGTCCTTTCCTCAGATTTGAGACCAGCTTTGTGAAATCTAAAAACATTATGACACCAAACACTGACATGGGGAGAGTTATATATGATAAAGCATTGATGAAGAAAATTATAGCTTCTATGTTATGGTCATACATAACACCATTAACACTTCTCACATGTAAAACAACTTCTCCACTTCATCCCAAGTCACAAATCCCAGAAAAACATTTGTCCACAAAAACACCATATTTTAATCAGTCTTCAATAATTTAATTTAGTTGGTCCAAACTATATGACATTCTAGAGGTCGAGCCTTGTTGCAATAGCAAGTGCTTTCCATCAAAAAGCGAAAGGTCACAGACTCGAGTCTAGGAATCAGCCTCTCCAATACATTGGAGGGGTAAGACTAGCTACCATAACCTTTCCTAGACCCCACAAAAGTGAGAGCTTTGTGCACTAGGTATGACCTCTCAACTAAATGACATTCTGAAATTCTTAATTGCATCATATTCACATATGAATAAAAATGTCGTAGGCATTGTACAAATTTTGTAACCACAAGGAATATTTAAGTTGCAGAAAAATACACACCTCATTAGGGTTACCCCACAATCTTCGCAGGTAGAAATCTGACTCAGCTGCAACAATTTGAGGAGGTAGTCTTTCTGCACCTCTAGGATTAGATGGAACCCAAATCTACACCAGAATAATAAGTGAAGCAGGAAAAGTAAGTACAAAAGTATAGAAATGACCTATTTCTATTTCTTAAGAATTTGCAGCGCGCATTATTTCTAATTTCACCATCATCATACTTAACATGCATGTATTGAATAATGTAAAGCACACCGAATGATAAAAGTCATGGATGCATGACCCTTTTTATAAGGTATCTTTTCACTTAAAAGTGATTCCCTATTTTTCTCTTCTAGACTATTTCACCATTATATCCACTATCTTCACCTGGCCAGCCCTCAAAATCCAAAAGTTTTTTCTACTGCACTACTTGTTGATCAATAGTTGAAAGATGTCAACAGAGAAGAAAAAATTGGATGTTTGCATCATATAAATTACGATACCATATTATTCCAAGCAGTAAAGTTGAAAAGGTGTCACTTTAACATTCACAACAAATGGGTTCTTTGAGTTCTTTCCAGAAAACTCAGATCTCTCCAACTAAAAAGCATTCCCAAGAAAGTAGGAAAGTGCAAGAATCTCAAATGCGCTTATGGATCTGGTTCCAAAAAATATTGGATTACCTGTTAATTTCAGCAAAGTTCAAAACCAAGTAAAGCCTGTAACCCCAGAAATTTCTGATAATGCTAGCATGAGATGATGTTTACCTTTGATGTATTGGTTACATTTTGAGCTGTTGAGCGGCTACTAATACTATTCACAGGTTGCCAAGTCTTTTCATTGCCTGATTCCCTCACATGTAAGAGATCCATGGAAGGAAGAATGCTGGATGGGAGATTCAGCTGCAAAATTTACAGAGTGAAAAATGTCACATCATCTTGATAATAAAAAAATAAAAAAGATAAAGCACATGAATATATACCAGACAAAGAATTCTAAGCCTGTGTACCTTAGTTAATGACAATGTAGGAAATGATACTCCTATGAAGAAACCCAAAACTACTCCAACAAAAGTAGTTACGATAAGCCTCATCGTCTCGTTTGGCTTTCTGCTAACTGCACTGCAGTGAAGAAGATTCATATATTATATAAAGAAACTTCTTATCATAACTTAAAACGCCTCTTAAATTTCTCAAAATATCTTTCTAGTAATATATGCCAGCAGTAATACTGAACCTGCGTGAAAGGATTCCCATTTTATTTACAATCTTCTGACTGTATATTCACCAAAAAAAACAGCTGCAACAAAGAAAGCAGGGCGGCTGATCTGCATTATCTAACAAGTTTTGAGTTGCCAGTCCTCCATGAAAGTAACAGAGACCCTCATGAAAGGAACCAATACCTGCCACACATTTTTTATAAAAGGAAGATAAGTTTAGGTATTGCACCATATGAATCCAAACATTCAGTGAAAGATAAAACAAAATAATAGCAGCAGTAAAATTTTAATCTAAGTGTGAATTAATTACGTAGCATTTAATGGAGAGAAAAAAAAGCATATAAGAATACATACTTTGAGGTTAAAAAATCTTATGAACTTTTGGGTGGTACTCACAAGTGACAATCCAAAGTTGTTATCTAATTTAATTATATCACAAAGTTTGGAAGCTCATTTAAAGTGCTCTTCTCACAACCCAGAGTTGCTACAGAACATAATTTTATCACAAACTTCAGAAGCTTATATAAGAAGCTCTCTCTCTCCCCGGGGTCTTGGTGTTGTGTAATCCCAAAACCTGAGTAAGAAACATTAAATAGTAGTAGAGCACTGCCACACAGGTGCAAAACACTTCTCTTTGGACGCAAAAAATAAAGCAAATTCTACACTCAAGCCCAGCAAGTAGCCCTTGTTCAAACATAGTATGAGTGAAACCATGAGCAAGTAACCATGTGTTTCTCCCTTATGACCCTCTACAAGCTACTCTACCAATCAAGCAACCATGTGCTGCCCTAGTCAAAAAGCCTATAACCCAGGAACAAACACAAATTAAGCCATGCCATTACTCCACAAATTATGTAACCTTGTGCCCATTTTGACTTATACCCAAATCTCTTAATTAAATCACAGAAACCCATTACCCCAGGTAATTGTATCCTCATTAAGACAAAATAAAAAAACTGGGGCTTGCTTACATTGAAAGATAGTACAAAATGACCAACAACAAAATACTCTCCATTAAGTTAGCTCAAAAATTATAAAAAAATCCAATCATTATTTTTGTCTTAGTAATTACCTATACTATTATAGCTTCAATTTTAAAGTAGATACTTGAGAAACAAACACATGGCACAAGAACCCAACAGCAACTTTAATTCAAAAACCAAAAAATAAAATAAAATAAAATCTCAAACCACTTAGAAACCCAGCAGTCAAATTTTTTTTTTTTTTTTAAATCTAATCTTTATTTTTACTTCAATAATAGATAATTTGAAGAACTCAATAAGTGACAGCTTCTTATAGATTGTAGAGAAAACTAACAAACAAACAAACAAACAAAACAAAAGAGTAAACTTGGAACCCAAATCAAAGCAAAACAGTAGTACCAAGAATATACCTCAACTGAGTAAAGGTTTTTCACTTTCTTTGCTGGGTTTCAAGCAAGGAAAACAAATTCCTTCTAAATTACAGAATCCTAACTGAGCAACCAAACACAAACACAAGCTAATTTTTAAATAATAATAAAAAAAAAAGACGAACCTGGAATAACCCAAATAGCCGGAACAAGATCCGGGTATGGGAAACCGTTAGGAAAAGTTTGAGAATCACGAGAAAAACCACTTCCGCTGGAAAAACGAAATCTGGAAAAGCCTTTTCGTTTGTGAACAAAAAAAAATATATGTTATTAACGAGTAAAGGCTAGAGAATTTTAATGGGCAGAGAGGAAAGGGAATAGAATCTGTGTATAACAATAAGCTCTGTGAGAGAGAGAGAGAGATGGGATTTTGGTTTCTGAAAAATTCTTTTGTTTGGTTTCTTCTCAACTTTCAAGTTTGGTTGGGTTGGTGGTGTGGTGTACTTGTAAAGATGTGTAATTGTTGTTATTAAGCTTTGTTGTAGTGCTTGTGCTTTATGAATTTATATTTAGATTCATTCATACACACAGTCCTGGGATTTGGTATTTAATATTTTACTATGTATTTTTTTTTTTTTTTTACCAAATAGGAAAAATACCAAGAAGGTAAAGAAACAAGGACATTATTCTTATCGAAATAAATATCTTTTTTTTTTTTTAGAAAGTTATCTAAATAAATCTTATTTATAAAAAATAAAAATAAATAAAAAAAAGATAAGGTAACTCCAACTCTAGTAGTTATATTATTATGATGGATTTAAAAAATAGTAAATAAATAAATAAAGAAACATGTTGTTCACTCTTTGTTTATTGAATTGAGATTAGATTATATGTTAATTTATTGCTTATTTGTGTTTATTTTTCTTACTATTTGTGACACTCACGTGAGTTACTTACTTATTTTATTTAATTTTTGTTTATTTTTCTACTATTTGTAGGTCTCGTATGAATCATCTACTTTCTTTATTTAAGTTTAAGTTTTACCTTTAAAATACATTTTATTCAAAAAGTTTTCAACAAAAAACTAAATAAATTGTTCCTAAACAAACACGAATCATTAAAAAAAAAAAAAAGTGTTATGTGCACGGCACTTTCACAACAATTTATAAGTTGTAAGTTGTTATTGGTTTAAATTTAAATCTACCATTAAAATCACTTTTTTCCCACCAATAACAACCTGTAACAACCTGCCATTTATAATTTGTTATAAAAGTGTGATGAAACGTTGTAAACATAACATTTCTCTTTAAAAAAAAAAAATGGATAACATTTTTATAAAGGATAGCACAAGAGTATGCATAAATGCTTTCTTAATAAATGCTTTCTCAACGAATATTCATAGAAGAAAAGTTTAATTTTTAACTCTAGGATACAACTTTTTTCACAATTTGTTCAAGGGATCAAGTGTGAATGGTGGGAGATTAAAAAAAAAGAAAAAAAGAAAAAGAAAAAATATGATAGATCTGTATACACAACTCATAATCGATCATTTCAATAAGTTGTGATAAAAGTCATGTCAATTTATAAATAATTTTCTTTAATATTTTTTTACTAAGGTGTGCATCACAATTTTTTTAAAATAATTTTTTATGATCACAATTTAAAGATTTATAGTTAGAGCAACATGCCAACATTAATTTTATATAAGTAAAAAGATTAGTAAATATTTTTGCGTTTTTAGGTTTTTGAGTAGGTTTTTGTTCTCCTTTTACTTAGCTATGGCCTAGGCATAATAACTCACCAAAAAGAAGAAGTATAAGTAGTGTAGGACTGTAACAATCAAGATTTTGGGGTAAAAATATTATTAATGGCTTATAAAAATAGAATATAAAAGAACTTTAACATGATGATTATGTTGTTGGCTTGGTCCACGGACCACAATCTAAAGATTGATGCAGTGGAGCATATTTTGGTTTGCACTTTTTTGAATGATCATGCATCTTAATTAAGGCATAGAATGACGGCAAGGGGAGTTTGAATAATTGAAATTTAAAAGAGCTTTAATCTGTTTTTGGCACCTCTTTTTGTTGTTTTGTATGAAAACAGGACTGGGCTGCTCTCATTTTCAATAGGAAAAATTTTATGCCCATTCAAAAGATATTTATTTATATAATATATATATATATATATATATGGAGATAAATGTCAAAGAGATTTCTTTACAGAGAAAAGTTAATGGATACTTTAAGGATATTGGTTTAGAATCTATTTTTAACTACTTTTAATAGGAAAAGAAAAGAAAAATAATTAATTTTTTAATTACTTTTTATATTTTCCATAAAAATTGTGTCAAAATTTTCTTTAAATAGTTTATTAACAATTTTTCTAAGGGCATCCATTAACATGATCCTTCTTTATAATTTGAAGAACTTTTTTTTTTTTTTTGGAGAAAAAATTGAACTAGCTAAAGCCACTAATAATTAGTATTAAAAAAAAAAAAAGACTAATAGTAAGTCACCTTGATTATTCATGCTATAAATAAAGAGTAAAATTTACTTAGGAAATGTAAAGTTTACATGGGTGATGTATATCCAAAATTTTCCAAGTTAAAAAAAAAAGCCAATATCCAAAATCCACTCCTTACTATTGTGCTCATTAATGCAGTTTTATCCCTTAAACCTAGCACGCATCCTAAGGCTATATACGTGGGAATGTTTTGTAATATTTTGCACAGAACTAAGATATATTAACTTAAAATAATGTCTATCGCACAACTTTTGTCGGTCACTCAATAAGTTTAAGTGCTTGTAAGATTTAAATCATCTAGATTTCCTAGATTACTCTACTAAATAGATTTCCTTAAATCTTAATAATTCTTTAATAATTTAATGATTTAGATTTTGTCATATCAGTATTGCATTAACAATAATATTTTTTGAGAAACACTAACAATAATTTTAATTGTTTTGTTTGCAATAATATTTTATTATTTTATGAGTATTGTTAGTGGAATGCTGACATGACAGAATCTAGACCCTTAAATCATAAAAGAGTAGTTAGAATTTAAAGAAATCTATTGGTAGAGTATCCTAGAAAATCTAGAGGATCTAAATCTGTACTTGGGGGGGCAAGAGTTGAGATTTAAATATTCAAGAGGGAACTTCCCACACATATATACTTAGATTGGGCTGGAGTAGAATTTCAATTTTGTATAATAAAAAATTAATTAAAAAAAAAAACTTAAAATAGTGGATGGGCACTTGAATACAAGATTATATATATATATATATTCCTTGTTTTCTTCTCACCATGTTTTATCTATTTCCTTTAATTTATAATACTTCATTGGATTTGTATTTTATTTTATTTTTTCCTTCAACCATTTATGACCACTTGTAACCCATACAATGCAAGGAAAATGTTAACAAAATACTTTTTTATATCTTTTATTTTTTTCCTAAATAATAAATTTACTAAATTATGGTACTTGTTAATAGACAATTATTATGATTTTTTTTTATTAATATGCATTTATTATGATTATGTTTATATATGAAAAAATATTTATTCTACTATTTAAGAAAAATGAATTAAGATTTGGTGTAATACCTATACCTCTCTAACCCCTCACAAATTTTTTCTGGACAAAGTTTAGTTACAAAATCGATTGTAGCCTTAGGCTACAAACTCATTCAATGTCTTTTTATTGGAGGTGAATTTTGACAAATCCACCATTGGATTGCATCTTCTTCTTATATCTTCCATGTTTGTAAAATTTCAAGAAAATTAAAGATCAATAACTATGTCATCAATAAATTTTTAAATTGCAAGTTTTTGTAATTTAAAATTATGCATAAAATATAAGATTACAGATTATATAGTAAATGATATCCAATTGACACAAAAATTGACATGTGTATTAAGAGGGTAAAGAACATGTAATTCAACGGTTAGATTTTCAAAATATGTAGTAATATTTATTTTATTGAGTGAGTTTGTAACCTAAAGCTACAACCAATTTTGTAGCTAAACTTTGTCCTTTTTTTTTTTTTCACCTTTATACTTCTCTTAATATTTTTAATCAATGGTAGAGATTGAATTTTTTTTTTTCAACTCTCAATCTCAACCATTGAGAGGTATTGCATCAGGTGGGTATTACATTTGATCTCTATCCAAGAAAAATATTATTTGATAGATGTGCAAAATTATAGAATATAATTAAAAGTTTGTAACAGAATAATATGCAAAAAAAAAAAATTCAATTATAGATTATAGATTTGCTTGTTAAATTTTACATAAATTAACCCATTAAATTCTTCCTAAGAATAGAAGGGCTATTTAGTTAATTGAATCGTCACTTAATGGTAAAGATAAAAAATAAAAATAAAATTTTGAGGAATGAGGTCGGTCATGTGCGTTAATTCTTCTTTCTTATAAGGGTACGTTTGGTACAATGAATGAGGATTATAACAAGAATTGTAATATTTATTACTGTGAATAAAATGTGTTGTAATGGAATAACTAAACGTATTCATAAGTTTGATTGTGAGTTGTAATATTAAAATAAAACTTAAAATTTATTTTAAGAAATATCTTACTAATACAATCATATTTTATTAAAAATAGTAATTTTTAAATTTGAGAAAGAGATGAGTTATTTTTATGATTTTTTATTTTTATAATTGTTACATATATATGGAAAGTTTTTTTATTTGGAAATATATTAATTTTAGAAATTATTGCACCTACTAAGGAATAGCTATTACAATCCTTTTATAGAGAAATAATTATTCATCATTTTGAAAAATAGCTATTTATAAGGAATTACTATTCCTTGTAATAAATACATAACCAAACTAAAAAATGGCTAAAATATAGAAATAACTATTACATTATAATGCTTATTACAATCTACTAGACATGCCCTAAGAAAATATAACAAAAAGATCTTTTTTTTTACCCTTTTAAAAGAAAAAGTAACAAGGGTGGGGAGGGGAGAAGTACCTAAAACTAAAATGACCAAGATTTTTTATATAATATTTTAGATTAAGTTCCATGGTTATTTTTAATATTGTCAATTAAAATCCTAAATTAATGAAATCATTTCAAATTGAAATAATTGTTAATTTTCATAATTTATTTTTATAATAAAAATTGTGTTTAATCTTAAATGCACCCATGTGTTTTCATGGGTTACATGCTAGTACTAAATAAAATCACCACACAACAAAGATCACCACATGGTCTATCTTATTAAAAATTAAAAAAAATATATATCATAAGTAGTATTAGATTTAAGTAAGAATTTTTAATATGTGACTAATTATGCTAACTTTAAAAAAAAAAAAAAAAGGACTAATAATTTATTTTTTTAGGATAACAATTGTGTTTAATTTTAAATGTATTAATGTGTATGTATGAGTTACATGCTAGTTCATTTAGAGTGAGAAAATGATAGCTAGAAAATTGAAGAATTTTATAACAATTTCTTCATTTTCCCTATCCCCTTGCTCTAGAATAAGTAAAAGAATAACAAATAAGGATAGAAGATTCAAATTGAAACTATTTCATAAGTTGTAGACTTTTTTTGAGGTAGTTCACAATCTCCCCCCATTATCTTCAAAGCTAACAAATTTTTTCCTTTATGTTTGGGAAATAAGTAAATACTCCAATATATTACTTTCTCAGCTAAATTCAATAGAATTTTTTGAAGTTATTAATTGTACACCACAAAGAAGAGAAAAAAATGAAAACTGCATTGTTGTTTTTATGGATTATATTTGTAATCGTTGTGATTCATTTGGATTTAATTGAAAAAGTTTCAGATTTTTAGGTATTTGCTCATTTTTCAAACATGTAAGATAAATTGGTTGGTTTTAAAAATAAGGAGATGAATTGTAATATACTGCAAACATGAAAGGGAAAATACAACTTTTTTTTTTTAATAAAATTAAAATTTTGAGATCTCTAATATATATATATATATATATATATAATCGAAGCCTTTAAAACTCTCACAATTTTCCATGTCATCATTTTAATTTATAAAAAAATTTAATTTTTTAAACTAAATAGTGAGAGAGTCCTAACAGCAGTCTTTCTCTTTTTTTTCTTAAGCCTAAAGTTAAAAAAAAATTAAATTAAATCTGATTTAAAATTATAAAGTTTCATTCAATTGAAACTGTACAGCTGCAAAACCTAGCTACTCCTCTCACGCTTTTATATGCTTTTATTGAGAATTACAGTCGGAAACATAAAACCCAACTAAAACTTGGTACTCTCGCTTCTCTGTTTGCAATCTCTACTACTTTTTATTTTTATTTTTTATTTTTAACTTTCGCATTGCTACAAGTGTTGTAGGGGATCCTAAAGAAGTATTCGTGAAGCCCTAGAAAGCCTTGACATCTAATTATGTATTATGCAGTTATGATTACAATGCGATTCAAATCTTAGTGCTAAAGACTAGCAACAGAGCCTATTGATTGTCTGTGCATGGTTTGTATCAGTTTTATATAATTATTATTTGCAGTTGTGATATAGGAATTTGAGTTAGAGAACATGCAACCCTTTAATTTGAAGTTAGGAATTTGCTTTTGATAATCAAGTGTGCTATTCATAAATCACCATTGAATTTCTAATAAATCTCTACAAATTCAGAAGCACAATTATTTCTTATGATAATCCCCCTTTGGTTCTTAAATCTTTTGGTATGTGGCTATAAATTTTCCACAAATTACATTCTTATACAAACTAAGGCACATTTATTTCTTATGATAATCCCCTTTTGGTTCTTAAAATTTTTGGTATGTGGTTATATATCATGACAAGTTCTAAAATTATCTTGAGCTTCTTCAGTTTATGAATCTTTGTTTTCATGGTTGATTGATTTTTTCCACCCCCTTCACAGGAAGGATTTTGCCTTGAATGTTGTTGGTGTAATGCTAGATGAACTACTTTGAATTTCATCTTCAATAGGTATGATTCTATAGTTTACGGTTACAATGGCAATAGACATGGGATGAGTACCAGTAGTAAAGATGAGATAACTATAGATTTATCTCAAGATAACAATTGAGTTAAAGCAAAATTTTACATAGAAGTTAAAAGTAGTAACTAATATGCAAAAAAGAGAATGAAGATCAAAATTGACATGATATCTTTTTGGTAAATTACATATAGGATCTTAGTAATAACCAAATTCCACCTTAATAAGTTGTTTGGACATGAAATTTTTCTTTATATCATTTTGATGGTAATTTAATTCTCAAATAACATTTTGCAATGAATATTGTATATTTTATGTTTATTTTGATAAGTTATGATGTTTTTTCATTTTAAATTTTATTTTAAGCAAAGTGAAATATATTCCGTGCATCGTACGGGTTAGCAACTAGTATATATATATAATTGAAGCCTTTTGGTTGATCTCTTCACAATTTTCCACATCAGCATTTTTTTTTAATTTGATTTAATTCTTTCGATTTATAACACCAAATTGCAGAAAGTTTATTAAATTTCTTTATAAAAAAAAAATAATTAAACTAAGTTTTTTGGTGCCATACAAACACTATACTTAAAGGAGACCTAAATTATCACCTAATCAGGAAATTTTTAGATAATCCTAACAACCTTTACAATAACTTCATTAATATAAATTTATCCCAAAAAACAGAATATATCTCCATTAATTTGATAATTTCTAGTTTTCTACGTTGATGACATAAAAAAAAAAAAAAAAAACTATTATATTAAAGTTGATGAAATAAATTCTTTCTCTTATTTTTTTTTTCATTTTTTTTATATTAACGTTGATTAGAAATTATAATTTCAATAGAATTTAAATTCTATAATTATATCAAATCAGACTCAACAAATATATATCATTTTTAATTTCAATAGGATTTAAATTTTATATCAAATGGACTCTACCAACATATTCATCCTTTAAAAAAAAATTATATAACCAAATTTGATTAGGAATCCATAACACTAACTAAATTTGATTAGGAATCCATAACCCTATATTATATTATAAATAGTTTTTTTAGGGATTATTTGTTACAATTTCAACTCTGCTTTTCATTCCTATATTATATATTAAATAGTTTTTTTTTTTTTTTTTGGGATTATTCTTCCAACACCGCTTTGCTGTACAGTCTCTTGCATTAATTTTGGTTCTTGGAGCACCTTCAAAACAAAAGGTATGTAAAGTTTTCTTATTTGATTTAATGTTAACATATATGAGAGATATTTTGGTCAATTAGAAAAAGTTTGATGAAACATAAAAGGAAAAAGAACTAAAGAACACACAATCTAAAAAATAAAAAATATTGACTGTATTAGGCAAAGGCTTTCGGAGATTTATTGTTTTTATTTTTGGAATTCTTTACGTTCATTGTATGTATGTATTGAGTTTAATTGAATCGGAATTATCTTAAAACTTTGGTTTTGATTGAATAATGAAAATGATAGAAGAAGTATGTTCCAATATTTGGAATCTTCAGTATATGTGTTGTTGTAGTTTAAACTTGGTATTTGAATTGTTAAATTGTTAATTCACGGTTTCATTATTCATCTATTAATCATAAATAATAATATTGTTATTTGCAACCATCATGATATGGCATCAATGATGTGATCATTCTGAATGCTTTCCTTTAGAGTTTAGATAAATTCTATTTTATGATAAAAAAAATTTTACAATTAAAAGACTTTTGAAGTTACATTTAAAAAAAAAAAAAAAAAAATTATCGGATACGTTGGATCTTAAATGACTTCTATTAAACTCCATCATTTATAGCATCATTAAAAAGAAAACTCATATATATAGGTATTAGGATATTATTTAGAACTATCATAATGGACTAACGTATTACTCATAGTATGGATCTAACTGTAACATCCTATGTTATAAATTAAAAATTGAGCCTATGGTTATCTTCTCTTTGCAAAAAATGGTTACATTCTCATTAATTGTGATAGTTCACTTTTAGGTAAAATAGAAACTCTATTAGCTAAGTTTTAAGAGATTTAAAATTCTATATTAAAAAATTTCGATAACATTATATTTTATTTTAATTGTTTTAATAATTTTATATTGTAAAAAAATAAAATTTATACATTACATACAATAATTATTTTAGTTACCTTCTAAATAATAGAGGAAATGAAAATGCAATTTGTAGATCTACTATCAAGATAACATAGATTAGATTGGTGGTGGATAGTAGATTTAATTGCAGTTGATTATTGTGTAAAGTTATCACTATAGAATAGTTCATGGCAGGATGTATTATATGAATCCAATGATATGAAAGAAAAAGAATTTTTTTAAACCATTATATTAAACAAAAAAAAAATAATTATTTTCATTCATTTTCAAGTTATACATTTTTTTTTAGTCAAGTTATAGACCTCTAAATAAAGTAAATACTTTTAATTTTTATTTAACTATCTTGTGTACTACACAGATTAGTGACTAGTTTGAAATATGATTAAACTTTGAAATATTTTTAATGTAATTTCCAAAAATAATAATAAATTTTGAAAAGTAGAAATTATCTAACTGAATGTACCATCTCACGGGGTAACGTGTCACTTTCTGCTACATGGGAGGAAAGCCCCATAGAGTATAGACAAATCAATTTGGGTCCATAGTATTAAAGCCACTGATTTTATTTTTATTAATATATATTTATTATTATTATTATTATTTTTCTCAGAAGGAAAGACGCTGAAGGCTGAAAGAGAAATGGAGACCATGACCACAGGATTCGAAATTTCAAAGTTCAATGGCAAGTTGGCATTTTAGGCAACAATCACAAGTAATTCTCCCAAGACATTTTTTTTTTTGAGAAACAAGAAAAATTCTATTTCTCTTTTTGAAGCCAAGACAAATTCTTTTCTTTATTTTAATTTTTTTCTTGAGACCAAGAAAAATTCTTGTTTAATCTCTTGGACTTTTATCTTACCAAGGACAACATGTTATGAGGTCCACCAAATTATTGCCCTTATATTTTACACTATTTTTGTCAAAATAAATAAATTTGTGTAGTAAGGGAAAAAATATAACAAATACGAAAGTGAGTGAAACTTTCAACCAATTTTTTTTTTTTTTTTATGGATTTCAAAAAATAAAAACCATGTTGACCATTATGGTGGGAAATTAGGCAATGGAATATAGACACATAACAATATATGAGTTTTATTTTTTATTTTTTCCCATGCCATTGCAAATGAATGAAACTCAATTTAATAGAATAGTAATGACAGTCAATGTATTGATTTTGGGCCATTTGGAAACGTGGAAGTAGTCCACCATTTATGGCAGCAATCTGGAATTAGATAGGACTGTGACTCTGTGATGAGAGAGCGAGTCGTGGAAATCAATTCTTAAAGGTGGACTTTGACCTCATCGTCACCGAAGTTTTAAAAGTCATATATACACGCACTAATTGATTGCACATTGAAAACTAGGAGCCACCTTCCATACCCCTTTTCTCTTGCTGCTTCCACATCAAATGGTGACCAAAATTTGGTATAGACTCTAGACTAGACCTTTAAAAAAAAAGAAAAAAGAAAAAAGAAAAAAAGAGAACTCTAGACTAGACCTATGATTCACAAAGAAGAAAGTTATTGGTTTATTATGTTACAATTTCAAACCCTTTTATTCTCTTTGATTGTTTGCATCCTTAATAGCTTGTTTTTTGGGGGAGGCATACTTGCTTCCCTATATTACAATTAAAAGATATTGTTATTCCATTTAGGCTAAACCATCAAATTATACCCATAAAATTTGAAAGTGTTTAAATTTTACATTTTGAAATTTCAGAGTTTGAATTTTACTACGTAAAATTATATTTTGTTTGCATCAACAGCTCACTTGTTCATATTTTCTGTTAAGTGTTATATAAGTTTGCCACTTATATTTAGTTCATCCAATAAAATGATTCCATGATAAAATTTAAGTTTTAAAACTTCAAAGTGTAAAATTCAAAATACACCCAAATTTTAGGGGTATAGTTTGCACTTTAGCCTATCATTTATTTATTATTTTGTTAAATGAACATTCATTCCAACAAACAAGCCAACAAATAAGGGCAGTGTTATTGTACTACACTTTATTGGCACATTCCTAATTCTTGTTTTGACTATAAGAAAGTCTCTTGATCATTTTTTTAATCCGAGCATGAATGCCGTACTAAAAAAATAATTTTCTTTATACGTAACCAGTTCATTATTGACTAATTTTAACAATTCTTAAATTAAGGACTCTCCCACAGTACGAGAAGTAGAAAATACATTATTTAATTAATCTTAAAACTTGCTAACTTGATCTTTCTTTCCTTTTTCTTTTTAAATTATTCTAAACAAACCCAAAAAAAAAAAAAAAAAAAAAAACTTGATCTGTTTTTTTAATAGATACAATAGGATTTAAAACCTATAGCATTCACTTTTTTATGATTGTTCATTTCATGATAATTGTTCTTTACTATCATACCAATACATCAATAAATTTTTTGTATAAATAAAATTCTAATCTAGATCCTTTATTCAACAATAAAATACTTTACTGATTGTATTGACTATTGAGTGGAAATCTGTAACTTGCAACAGATTTGATTTTTAAAGTAGGCCAAATCCCAAAACACATTAATCTAATTACCGCCAGTCTCAATCATTCAAACAAAAAAATCAATTGTTAATGACTAGATAAGTATTAAAGACTTTTGGATCAAGTAAACCATTTACTTCCCATTAGTATTAATAATTTTATCATACTCGAATATATGTATCCACCTTCTCACATAGTGTGGATCCTATAATGTATCATTCCTCTTATATTGTGAGGAAGATGCATACATTTTATTTAAAAGAGCATTCATGCATGTAAGCCTGTGCAAAAACTACTATCTATTTTAGAAAAAATAATTTACTTTTTTTCTATTTTAACTAACTTTTTTCAAAATACCTACATTTGATTATTCATTTTGTACTTTATTTCATTAAAACATTTATTTTTTTTAATAATTTCTTCTCCACACACAGCAATTATCATTTACTCTCTTTCTTCATCTTCGAGATATGCAAAGAAATAATAATCGGCGCAAAACTGTAAGTGCACAGTATCGTAGTTTTATAGTAAAGTGATGAGAAGAGTATCGTCCTCAAGGATTGGTAACTTACTTTTGACAAATACCAAAATTATGCTAATCTGGATTTTATCTAGAGAAGTCACTAAAGTTGTTGTAATTGGAATTTAAAATAAAATCAAATTAAAGAAAATAAGCAGGGGAAAAGAACGATAATGCTCGAAAATCAAATTAATGGGAAGAAAACTTCTAGGAAATCGATTTTACCTAATCCCTCACTATGCTTTATTTATCTAGCTAATTGAATTTAATTCTCTTTGTTTGTTAGCAATCTCCAAAAAAAATCCAAAAGCCTCTTTCAACAGTCAATTGGAAACATTCTTACTCATCAATTTACATAAGAGTATGCAATTTAATAAAGCAAAAAAGCACTAAGACCAATGATTTTAATATTACACAGGTTCATACAAGTCTTTCGACCTCTATATTTACCTATGCTGAAATATTCAAAATCTATCATAAAATTCCCTCTTTCGACAACAAATCACAAGATCAAAATTATCTAATTAATGGCCGATTAATTAGAAAAAATAAACTCAGAATAAATCAGACAAACATGAAAAGAATTAATTCAAATTAACATAGAAAAGCAAGCATAGTTCGGAACTAGATTATATCGTTTTCCTAGAATAAAGAAAATTTAGTTCATGCTAAAAATTAAATTCAACATAAACGAATTCATCATAATTTTTCTGAGAATATTTGAAAGGAAAATAAACGCTAAAAAGTCTGCTTCAGCGTTCCTCTGTTTCAGCCTTTTTCTCCAGCGTTTTTCTGCTTCAGCGTTCCTCTGCTTCAGCCTTTTTTTTGTTTCAGCTTTCAGCGTTTTTTTCCCCCCTTCTTTTCTTTCAGTTTCGGCCCCATTTTTTTTCCTTCAGTTCAGAGTCCCTCTCTTCTTTTTGTTTCAGCGCCTCCCCTCTCTTCTTTTTGTTCAGCGTGCCTCCCATCTTTTTCTTTCACGTGTTGCCTTTTTTTTTTCAGCCCAACACAATGCTCTTTTCAGCCCAAAACATTCCTTTCTTCAGCCCAATATTTTCTTCAGAGCCCAAAACATTTCTTTTATTTGAATAAATCTTCATTTTCTTTAAAACTGCAATAAAATTTAAATAACAATAATGAAGTCCAAAATCAATAAAAATAAATAAAATTAGACTAAAGTTTAAAATTAAGAAGTGATAAATTATGCTAAATTATGCAAGTCATCAAAATAATACAAAAATATTTTTGCATAAGCTACAGTGACTTGCATATATGCACAAATATTGTAGCAACATTACATTTTATATAACCGGTTCATAATCTGGCGAGGGTGATTTTTATGCTTCTTTGCCTATCTTTTGGGCTATATGGTATTTTACATAAGCTGATAGAACACTATAAGATACTTTTCAACAAAGAATAATGGCCAAGAGTAGGATCCAAATCTCCTTGACGCTTTACCTTAACAAAATGATTTGAATAAATAGTAAAAATGAAAGTAAATTTAACATAAATAATAACCAATAAGTATAATTGCTCATCTTGCACGGGCTTCTCAATCATCAAAGTTCATATTAAATTTTGAGTGCGATTCTGAAATGGGTTTGTTAGGTGTGGTTGACTTAGTTGGGGTGAAAAGCTTGAAAGCTGAGGCTAACTGTAGATATATCTAATGCATATTAGCTATGAGCCTAGATGAGAGAGGCTTCCCATAACCTGGGTAAAACTTAATGTGAATGCTGTTTAAAAAAAAGGTAAAGTTAGCATGACGGTTTTAGAAATTAAGAAAGAAAAATGTTATGCACATCCAATTACACACCGTATACATGTCAAAGGTCTTGTAGTTGAATTGACACGTCCCCAAGTACAAAATGCTTGGGGGTTTAGGGGGAAAAAATGTTCGAGTTGCAGGGTTAGCAACATATTGTAATTATCTCTAAAAAAAAATTACATAGTGTATACACCACACACATTTTTTAATACTAAGATCGTAACTTGTTGTTACTAAGAATAACAATTGATAAATAAATAATCTTCATATATAATTTAAATAGTAACATATCACATAAATTAAATTTGCCATAAAATTAGAGCACAGTTGAGAGATATTACCTTAATGATGCTTTAAATTTATCTCATAACATAATATATAATTACCATCAATTCATGAATTTTTTAGGCAGCGGAGTTGAGGCATAGATCATGTCATTATTTTGAGACAATACATGCCATCTACTTAATTTCTGGTGTAGTAGGCAACTAATTATACATGCTACCTCTGGAATATAGCAAACTAGCTATCTTGTTGATTACCCTTACAAACCTACGCCACTTGTAAAATATGAAACTCTCAAAATAGAACTTTCTCTTACCCAAAATTATATTGCGGCAGGCATATATATATATATATATATTATTAAGAGAAGAGAAAAAGCAGTTAGAAATATGTTGCTGCATGTAAAAGTAATAAGACAAAACTACACTTGTTTTTGTACATCCCATTCACCGTACATAGCTAGAGGTCTATATAGTATATACCTCTATATAGGCCGGGACAAGCCTTATGCTTAAGAATCTATGAACATTGACAACCAGTTTGAATTTCTCATAAATCAAATAATAAATATTTATGGGGTTTTCTAAACATGTGCCTCCTGGCATAAGGCACATATTAGTGAACCATTTTAAGAAATTTTTTATAAAAAAAAAAAGTAATTAATAGTTTTGTTAGCTTTTTCAATTCCGTATAAAAACTTTTCTAAAATATATGGTTAAAGTTATACATTAACCGGACAGTCCAAACCCTTATTTATTTATGTCAATATCTTCCCTTATTGAAAGGTCAAAACATTTAAAAGGAAATGAAGAGGAAAAATTAGAAATGATGGATCCATTTGAATAAACTTGACGGTGCTGGGGGTATGGGCTGATAATGGATGGATCCAAAGTGTAAGGACACGAGGTAGACGGATAGAAAGGCCAAGTGGCATCCACCTGATTTTGAGTAATTTCTAAGTAATCCTAAATGGAAACAACTTGCATCTCACGATTAACCTTAGTTTATAGAATCCCAATGGGAGTAGAATTCCAACATGAGGAGGATTCCTAAAGATATGGCCATTAATGAAGAATCTTCTCTATAAGGAAAAGGACTTGCTACGCAAGAAACCAAGGTCGGTTCTACACTACTATAAAAACCCAAAGACCCTAAGAAAAAAAGGTACGCATAATTTACCCCAACTCTGGCACTTTGGAGTTGTGTAAAAAGGTTTTAACTTGACCTTCAGAGAGTACTTGGTCGGCACCACACTAGTGCTCTTTGTTAGGTCTTCTCTTTTTCGTTATGCAAGAATTATTTCGAGCGTGCGAGGATTGTGTGGCTTACTGGTGATTTCACGGCATCATCAATTAGCACCGTCTGTAGGGATAATTTGCGTGACTTTCCACGATTTGTAAGCCATATTATCACCTCCCAAACAAAAAATTGCATGGTATTCACTCGTTCGATGGCAACCACCACCAATAATCATGGAGACGAACCACGACCCACTGCCCTGGAAAGGCAAGTTCAAACCCTCACAGTGGTAGTAGAACGTCCACCAAACAGAATCATGACCTAAAGGAACAGCTGCGCCAAAAGAACACAGTGATGGGTACCCAAGAGGAAGACCAAGAAAACACTAGCGTTGAGAGGAGGAATCTAGATGGTCCGAAAGGAAGCAATGCCCTGAGCAAGCTAGAACGACAGGACACGAGCCGGCCATCTGTCACCGATATGGTTCCACCTCACATAGTAGCCGAGATGCAAATGATGAAGGAACGGATGGACTTTATGATGAATGCCCTCAGAGGACGGGTATCGCACAACCTAGATGACTTGGTCCATCGGACTGACTTACCATTCATAGCCTCCGTCACTTCATTCCCCCTTCCACCAAAGTTTCACATGCCGCAGGTGGAAAACTACGATGGATCCAAGGGCCTCTTAGATCATCTGGAGTCTTTTAAGACCCTAATGCACCTACAGGGGATACTAGATGAGATCATGTGCAGAGCCTTCCCCACCACGCTAAAGGGATTTGTAAGGATCTAGTTTAGTAGGTTGACGCCCAACTCCATCAATACCTTCAAGGAGTTAAGTGCCCAATTCACCTCACACTTCATCGATGGACACAGGTATAAGAAGTCCATTGCATGTCTGATGAACATCAAGCAACGAGAGGACGAGACGCTGAGATCTTACATAACCCGCTTCAACAAGGAGGCTTTTTTCGATTGATGAAGCGGACGATAAGATACTCGTGGTAGCGTTCACCAATGGGCTATAGAAGGGTAAGTTCCTATTTTCTCTATATAAGAACAATCCAAAGACTATGTCGGATGTGCTTTACAGAGCAACCAAATACATGAACGCAGAGAACGCATTCCTGACTTGAGAAGAAAAGCCCAAGAAAGGGGAAAGACAAGACGATATACGGTAGGACAAGGGGCCAAAGATAGCAAGGACAAGGGAATGATGGGAGGACAGGCTTTCAAAACCTCCCAAGGGGAAATTCACAAGTTTCACCCCACTAACCGCCCCAATTGACCAAGTCCTGATACATATTAAGGATGAAGAGGCCTTGACCATTCCTGGCAAGCTAAAGGGAGACCCTAGTAAGAGGTCTTGAGACAAGTATTGTCGATTCCATCGCGATCACGGCCATGACACAGCTGACTGTTACGACCTGAAGCAGCATATCGAAGCCCTTATTTGACGAGGAAAATTACAGAGGTTCGTCAACAAGGATAGGACGGACCCAGCTCAAGAGCAGGCTCCTCGACAGGAGAATAAACGCCCTAGACCCCCTGTAGGGGATATAAGAATGATTGTAGGGGGTACGACGTCTACTGGGTTGTCCAAAAAAGCCAGGAAAACTTACCTTAGGATGGTTTAGAACGTCCAGCTGACAGGTTTCATACCAAAGATGGCACGGATGGACAACTGTGTCATCGGATTCTCGGAAGAAGACGCCCGGCATCTTTACCACCCGTATGACGATGCACTCATAGTCAGCATACAAGTAGGAGATTACAATATGCACCGAATTCTTGTTGACAATGGTAACTCAGCTGACATCCTCTACTACCCAGCATTCCAACAGATGAGGATTGATAGAGAATGATTAATTCCAAAGAATGCCCCGCTCGTTGGATTCAGAGGAACACGAGTTTTCCCCCTTGGTGCAGTCACATTATCCGTGACGGTGGGCGACTACCCCCAACAAATTAATAAGGACGTTCCTTATGGTCAACTGCTCGTCTGCTTACAATGCCATCATTGAGTGGCCTACCCTCAACTCATGGAAGGCTGTAACCTCAACCTACCACTTGATAATCAAGTTCCCTATGGATTACGGAGTAAAGGAGCTGCGCAAAAATCAGGTGGCTGCGCACGAATGCTACATAGCAATGATGGAGATGGACGACCACTTCTAGGCCATGAACATAGAGGAACAAAGAACAACAGCATAACCAGTGGAAGAATTGGAAGAAGTACCTCTTGATGATTCTAGACTTGAGCAGACAACGAGGATAGGTACTCTCGCCAGCTGGCCAATACGTCAAGAACTCACAACATTCTTGAAGGAAAATCAGGACGTATTCGCCTAGAGTCATAAGGACATGCCAGGGATTGATCCATCGATAATGGTCCATAAGTTGAATGAGTCACCCTCATTCTCCCTCGTCCAACAGAAAAAGCAAGTTTTCGCACATGAGCGAGACAAAGCCATAGCTAAGGAAGTTCAGAAGCTGCTAGAAGCTGACTTCATAAGAGAAGTATACTACCCCGACTGGTTGGCAAACGTGGTCATGGTTAAGAAGACCAATGGAAAGTGGAGGATGTGCGTAGATTTCACGAACCTCAATAAGGATTGCCTAAAGGATAGTTACCTGCTCCTACTTATTGACACATTGGTAGACTCAACCTCGAGACACCAGCTTCTAAGCTTCATGGATACGTTTTTGGGCTATAACCAGATCAATTTAGAAGAAGCTGATCAGGAGAAGACCTTATTTGTTACTAGCCAGGGACTTTTCTGCTACAAGGTAATGCCGTTCGGGCTCAAGAATGCTGGAGCCACGTACCAAAGACTCATGAACAAGATGTTCTCATAGCAAATCAGGAGAAATGTCCAAGTCTATATTGACGACATGCTAGTAAAAAACCGAAGGGAGGAAGACCACTTAGAAGATCTCAGAGAAACATTCGACACCCTTCGCTCTTATAACATGAAGCTCAATCCGAGCAAGTGCGCCTTCGAAGTTATGATGGGAAAGTTCCTGGGATTCATGGTATCCCAGAGGGGTATCGAGGCCAACCTAGACAAAATCTAGGCCATAATAGAGATGGCACCCCCGAGGAATGTGAAGGAAGTACAAAACCTCAACGGCAAAATTGCAACGTTGAATAGGTTCATGTCAAGAGAAACAGACAAATGTCTACCTTTCTTCTGCACATTGAAGAAATATTTTGAATGGACGGCCAATGCCAGCAGACATTCGAGGACTTGAAGACCTACCTCTCATCTCCTCTATTGCTGAGCCCTTTCCAGCCAGAGGAGGAATTGCTCCTCTACTTAGCAGTAGCCTTAGCGGCCGTCAGTGTAGCGTTAGTCAGGGAAGAAGGCAAGGTATAGAAGCCCGTGTACTATATGAGTCGTGCACTTCAAGGTGCAAAAGAAAGATACCCACCAATAGAGAAGTTCACCTTCGCTTTAGTCACTGCGACCTACAAGCTCAAGCCCTATTTCCAAGCTCACACAGTGATCGTCCTAAAGGACAAACCCTTAAGGCGAGCAATGAGTAATCTTGAAACTGCTGGACGACTGGTGTTATGGTCAATTGAATTGAGTGAGTTCGACATATAATATTGCCCCCGCACTGCCATTAAGGGACAGACGGTCGCCGACTTCATTACAAAGTTCACCAACGTAGAAGGACAGGGGTAGAAGAGGTCCTACAATGGAGCATCCACACAATTGGATCCTCTAATAAGCAAGCAAGTAGAGCTAGTGTGATACTCCATAGCCTGGAAGGGGATAAGATCAAATGCATGGTCCGTCTGGATTTCCTTACGACCAATAATGAGGCAGAGTATGAAACATTAGTAGCAGGACTAGACCTCGCCAAGGCTGCGGGAGCTGAAAATCTGGTCCTCTACTATGATTCCCAAGTGGTGATAAGTCAGGTTAATAGAGAATATGATTGTAGGAATGAACGGATGAAGAAGTACCTAGAATAGGTGAAGGACCGGATCAACAATCTGAGCAAAGTTCATTCAAATCCCAAGGGAGGAGAATGAGCATGCCGACTGACTCGCTAAAGTTGTGTCAGCAGAACATATGGTCATCCCAAGTCAGATATTGTCCTTTATTTAGATTTCACCACTAATAGATAGCATCAGTGTGCAAGAGGTAGGATCCGAGAACCATTGGACAACACCAATAGCCTCTTACCTAAAAGAGGGCGTGCTGCCAAAAAGGAAGGAGGCTGCCAGAAAATTGAAGGTCCAAGCTGCCCGCTTCGTTCTGATCAAAGATGTTCTTTACAAAAGAGGGTTCTCTCGACCATACCTAAGGTGTCTCGGCCCTGAAGAAGTAGACTATGTTATGAGAGAAGTTCACGAGGGAATTTGCGGGAACCACTTGGGATTGCACTCGTTAATATATAAGCTAATTAGGGCAGGATACTATTAGCCAACCATGCAGAAGGATGCCCATGCATATGTCAAGGCTTGCGACAAATGTCAGAGATTTGGCAACCTTATCAGGCAAGCAACAGAGGAGCTTACCCCTATGATGGCCCCATGGCCGTTTGCTCAATGGGGCTTAGATATCATGGGTCTATTCCCAATAGCAGTTAGGCAGCTAAAATTCCTAGTGGTTGGTATTGACTACTTCACCAAATGGGTGGAAGCGGAAGCCTTAGCCATTATTACAGAAGAGAATATACGAAGTTTCATATGAAAGAACATCATATGCAAATATGGCATACCCAGAGTACTCGTCTCAGACAATGGGAAGCAGTTTGACAACGACGCATTTAGAGACTTTTGCTTGGAGCTAGGGATCATAAACCACTACTCATCGCCTGCCCACTCGCAAGCCAATGGATAGGTTGAAGTTACGAACCGCTCCTTGCTTAAAATCATCAAGACTCGGCTTGAGGGGGCAAAGGGCATATGGTCGCATAAACTACCAAGCATTTTATAGGCATACAGGACCATAGTGAGGACACCTATAAAAGAGACACCATTTCGACTAACATACAGAAGTAAGGCAGTCATCTTAGCAAAAGTAGGGCTCACGAGCTACCGGGTGGGAAACCATGACGATGGCAAAAATGACGAAGCGATGCGCCTGCAGCTTAATTTGGTGGATGAAGTCAGAGCAACAGTGGAACAAAGACAAGCACGGTATCAGAATCTTATGGCGAAGCACTACAACTCCAAGGTCAGATAGAGGGATTTCCAGGTTGGAGATCTCGTCCTGAGGAAGGTAATGGGATCCACAAAAGACGCAACCTAAGGGAAGCTAGGACCTATCTGGGAAGGCCCATACAGAATTGCGTCATGGTATAAAAAGGGAACCTACCACCTAGGGACGTTGGACGGACAAAGACTGCATCACCCATGGAACACAGAGCACCTGAAAAAATACTACCAGTAGGTTACTTGCAGCTGATGAGCAACGACACTCCTCATTTCTAGTCTATATTTTTATAGTTTATTTTTTATTATCTACAGTTCCTTTTAAGCCCAACGGCAAGTTTCTTTATTATTTTTCAAGGACAATTTTCTACCTGCATTTATCACATAATAATAAGAGGAGGATTATTCAGATTCATATCGTATTTATCTATTTCTACATACTCTACAAGTGGACGGGTCTAGGACAAAGTGGACGGATCTATTATTAAAATAGATTAATTTATTATAAAGTTCATCATGTGGACGGTGCATTCATTTAAAGCTTTAAATCCATAAAGTGGAAGATTTCATCCCAGTAGGATGAAAATATTATCGAGTCCATAAAGTGGAGGGGTTTATTATAAGTTCATAAAGTGGACAGGGTCTATTGTTAAATAGACTTTTATTAGTCCATAAAGTGGACGGGGTCTATTGTGAAATAGACTTTTATTAGTCCATAAAGTGGACGGGTCTATTATTAAGTAGATGAATTTATGAGTCCATAGAGTGGATGGGTCTATTGTTAAATAGACTTTTATTACAAAGTCCATAAAGTGGACTGGACCTTTATTAAATAGAAGAATTTATAAAATGGACAGGTCTGCTATTAAAAGAGACAAATTTGTTATAAAATCTATAATGTGAATGGATCAAACTAGTCATTGAATAGTATACAATGGACGAACTTAAAAAGGCTCGTTGAAATTTAATTGTCCCTAAAATGGACGGATTCAAAAGAACGGATCCATTCTAATCAGTTAACAATAAACAAAATAATTGACAAGCATATAAGTAGACGGACAGAAAGAGTAAACAATTCAAAATTACTTAAAAACCTGAAAAGTGTCTACAAATGTTAGATAAGTTAAAAAGATTGTTCCCTAAATAATTACAATTCAAAAAAAAAAAAAAAAGACTACTGATGAGGGGGGCTGTTTTCAACATTCTCTTAAACAACATTCTCGGGCTGACGGGCATCACCCTCGACAGACTGGGTATGGCCTTGAACAGGAACTAACTCATTGTCGTCTAGAACTGCATTATCAGCAAATAGATCCTCCGTACTCTCGGAGGTGACAGGTTGAGCGGTAGTTTGGGCTTGAGCATCAATGTTGAATTGAGAAAAATTGAGGTCAGGATAAGCTTTCTTGGCCTGATGAAGAGCGTCATCAAAGCCATCCGCATAGGAGATCCCAAGCTCCTCCAAAAGGGCGTTAGAGTCGCGATACTCATGGATCACTACCTTCTTTGCCTAACGAAATTAGTCCTTGGCATCCTTAATCTCTTTCTCTTTATCCTCTAAGACCTTTCTCAGCATCTCTACGTGCTGCTCATGTTCCTTCCTAGCCTTTTCTGAGTAATTAAACTTTTTCTCCACGCCAACCTTCTAAGCCTTAAGAGCGTTCAACTCGTCCTCCGTCTCATTGGCCTTCACCCTTACATGGTCCAACGTTGTCTCATGGTTTAGGCACCATCCCATAAGCGCCTTCATCATCACCATCGCTTGAAAACAGAGGTGGTTAGTAACATGGTAAGTGCATGGATAGGAAGAGAAAGGACATAACCTACCTGAGCAATACAAAAGAGCCCCGTCTCCCCTATGGCTTCCGTTGCGTGGTTGCCTAAGTCCTCATAGTCGTCAGGCGAAATAATGGACAAAAGCTTCTGCAGGGCATATTTGGAATCCTCATGGAGTAGGACAGATGACTTCTCGGGGACAGTGGACAAGCCCTTCATCAAGCCTTTACCCATTCCATGCCCGACAGGGGTAACCGTCTTCTTGGCTTCAGCCTTTAACCCCACGACGGGCTCTAAGCCAATTTTAGGTTTTTTGGGTAGATGGTCTTGCTTCTTCGGCACCTTTCTTTTTGTGGACGGGTTGGATGAACCTGTCCCCTTGGAGGGCTGACCACTACCACCCTGCTTTTGCAAAGCAGCCTACTGTTTAATGTAGGCTCTCCTCTTGACATCATCCATTTCTGCAAGAAGCCAGATGGATATTTTAGAATTAAAAAAAAAAAAAAAAAAGGTGTGGATGACGAACTTACATTGGCAAACTTGAACGTCGTAATGATGGGCGGCTGGAGTTGGCTTTGGTTTGTCACAATACTAGTGGATTGTATCTAAGGTGACCAACTTGGACCACGTCCTCTCTTCTAGCTTGGATTTACTGAAAATCTTCCCCAAAAACTCCACTGCTCAAGTGAGACTTGTGGACGGTCCTGAACTATACAAGAAGATAGTTAGAGTGACACGTTAAATAAAAATTGGACCAAATATAGACGGATACATACCAGACGGTGGCAATATGCCCCTTGTTGTATCGACGGGCATGTATTCAGTGTCACCAAGACGACACATCCATTCATCACCTTCCATGAAAAAATAGTGACTTTTCCAGTTTCGGTTGGAGTTGGAGGTCTCACACACAAGCCTCAACAAAGGGCTTCTAGGCATAAAGCTATACATACCCTTTGACTGGGCCATCTCATCAGGACGGTAACAATGTAGGAATTCCTGCACTGTCAACCTCCTGGCACAATTGGACATTGCCCCGTACAAAACCTCCATGCCTAGGAAGACCCTCAAGGCATTTGGGGAAATGTGGTTGACGGACAAACCTAAGTATTGGATGAGTTAACGGTGGAGTGAGCTTTAGGGGAATCTGAGCCCTACCTTCAGCATTTGCTCGTAAACCCCGACACTTTCAACATCATCATAGTAGTTCTCCGACTTGTAAGGTAGACAGAGAGGTATGTTGTCAGGTATTTGGTACTTATCCCTAATTGTTTTGAAGTGAAATTGTTTGATCGAGGAATTAAAATCATTAACCGTCCATATGGGGAGCATGATAAACTCTTTGAGTTCATTAGGACCTATGACGGATTGGATTAGGGGCTCAGCATCGACCAGACCATCACTAGAATCCACCACCAGTCTATCTGTCTCCAAGCCCTCATCTCTTGGGGAAGGAGAAGTGGCTGACAAACTCCTCTCTTCACTTGGACTATCAGAGTCTTTGTGACCTAACGGGTACACTTCATCGTGGCCCGCTTTGTCGCGGACAAACGACTGATTACTCGACACACTAGACATCTGTCACCTTCATGTGACGGTAAACCCTAAGACATTGACGGGTCTATAATGGATGACGGCAGTACGAAGTCCAGAAAATAAAAATTCTTTAAGTGAAGGGAGACAAGTACTTACTGAGTAAAGGATGAAAAGTAAAAGGGTGTTGATGATGGATGCACCAGCTGGATGGTACGCTTGTCTGGCAAGGATGACGGTTGTGCTCTGATGTGAGATTTCAACAAAAAGTACAGAAATAGGGAAGGGAGAGTTGAGTTTATATAGAGGGAACGACACGGAAGTCGAAGGGACGCTTTGTTCCCAATGATGAACCAATGAATAGATGCCACATGTCCTTCAGCATTTATGACCCTAGGCCAGCCTGTCAAAGCTAGGGATGATCCTTAGGAGAGGAGATTGAACCGTCACCCCATGGGACCATTCATTCATAGATCACGAACCCATGGAGTGAGGGGGCAGCTGAAGAGGAAAAATTAGAAATGACGGATCCATCTGAATAAACTTGACGGTGTTGGGGGTATGGGCTGATAATGGACGGATCCAAGGTGCGAGGACACAATGTAGATGGATAGAAAGGCCATGTGGCATCCACCTGATTTTGAGTAATTGCCAAATAATCCTAAATGGAAACAACTTGCATCTCACGATTAACCCTAGTTTACAGAATCCCAATGAGAGTAGAATTCCAACATAAGGAGGATTCCTGAAGATAAGCCCATTAATGAAGAATCTTCTCTATAAGGAAAAGGACTTGCTACACAAGAAACCAAGGTCGGTTCTACACTACTATAAAAACCCAAAGACCTTCAAAAAAAAGGTATGCATAATTTACCCCAGCTTTGGCACTCTGGAGTTGTGTAAAAAGGTTCTAACTTGACCTTCGGAGGGTACTTGGCCGATACCACATCGGTGCTCTCTGTTAGGTCTTCTCTTTTTTGTTGTGCAGGAATTGTTTCGAGCGCGTGAGGATCGTGTGGCTTACTGGTGATTTCACGGCATCATTAGGAAACATTTTATTAGGAAATGTATTTGGTAAGAAAATACTGTTATATGCATTGAGCCATTGAGCCACTAAACGTTCATATAGTCAATAATATTTATAGTCACTCAAATGCTTATAACATTGTATACAAAATAACTCACAAATTAATACAAATATAAAGACTTTGAATTTGATAAAGAGAAAACTGATTTCATCAATTCACTTAAATAAGCAATTAATCAAAATATAAAGGAAAATCCCAACTTGGAAGTGCAAAAGTGGTATGTGTGTAACTTGCATGTGTGTAATAGATATTACCCAACAATTGAGATTCCAGCCAATAAAAGGCTCTTACTCTTAAGTAGTTACTAAAGGCGATGTTGAGGTTCTTGATGTCTACGTGCTTTTCTTTAATTGTATTAGCCAGAAGATAAATCAAATTATAGAATATATATATTCCTTGACTTAATTGTTACTCATCCTGCTTGTTGTCTAGTTTGATTTTATATGATAGTGAATAGAAAGAGATAAAGTGTAAATGGTTCTGTGTTCATAATCTTCTTTCCTTATTAGGGTAATGGAGGCTAACAGTGAGGATGGCTGTGATTAAAGTCTTGGTGTTTCCTTTGTCCTTGTCTTAATGACATTTTAGTTAAAAACAAAAACTTAATTGGAAGTACAGTAATAGACTTATATTCTTGACGCGGTTTTGGTGTGTTAATCTGGCCGGCACTCACCAACGTAGTTTGCTGTATTCATGTTGGGTGTACCATACTTTAGTCACGAGCAAGTTTATGAAACCTTGAAAGCGATGGACATAAAAACTACAAAGTTCTTTCTTTTTTTCCACGGTATTTACCCCACAGGTTATCTCATTGTAAGGATAATATGTTTGTCGTTGCACTTGTAAAGATTTCCTATTCATTTCAGATAACTACGCAATTAATGATATTTTGAAAGGATTATGCACATCCTTATTAGGATTAGCCAAAATCAATGCAGCACACAAGTTACCACTTGCCAGCAAAATGCAAGTTTAGACAAATGGATAATGTATACTATTCCTAGTTTAAAATACTAATCCAAGGAAAGACTTGTGTCCGGCCAATGCATTTTGGACAAGTTGGAATACGGACATGTGTACATATCTTAATGTTTCTAGTGCAACTGATACACTGGACACAATCCCAACCCCTAATCTGAATATAAGAATTAATTCAAATAGGTTATTTGATTATTGAAATGAAACATTCTCAAAAAAAGAAAAAAAGAAAAAAAAGACAAGTTCTAATTCTTCATTTTTTTTTTTCATCTTGTAACACAATGAATTTTTTTAATTAAGAGTTACACAATTAAATGGATCAGATAAGAAGTTTCTAAAGAATAAATAGACTCAACGGCTAATCCATTAAGTGGACGAATGACTCCTCATTTTCCATAATAAAAAAGGCAATTTACTCACCAATGAATATGGAAATTTATTTTGAATGTATCTAGCTTAATATTTGTTCTAATACATATCAACACATTGGCATTAATCACCACAATTAAAAGCAATAAAAGAGTCTCTCTCCTTTTTAATGTGGGATTCAACATTCCACTAACTCCTTATCTTACATATTAACTCCCACATCTTTACATTTATGTTGTTATATAAATTCATTTTAATTAAATAATATTAAAATGTTCCAATAGAATCCATTTTTCTTAATTTTTTGAGATGCAAAATGTCTAGTTAGTTTTTTGTATTTAGGTTTTCCTAACATCAGCTTTTCAATTGATAATATGGCTAATCAACTTAATTTTCCTTTTGTATATTTAAAAAAAAAAAAACTTAATTTTCTTATGTTATAATCAATTATAAGAAGGATTTTATTATCAGTCTTAATTTTGAAAAAAATAAACTCTAAACAATTGTAACAAATATTGTTAGGAAAATTCTACAAGCAATACACGTATTTAGAATAGAATCTAGTTTTTTTATATTATAAAGAACTAGTATGTAGCCCCGTGCTATCGCACGAGAATGGATATATTATTAATCATGAGTTTATTCATGTTTAAAAGGCTTAGTTAAGTCTAAATTCATATTATTAACCAGAAAATTTCATTAACAAAACTTAGCAGTATATATATTTTACACAGAAAGATGAACCTTGGTGACAATATTTATCCAAAAGATCCATTCACGCTTTTGAATCTTCAATCTCTATTGGTGATTGAAATTTTCATAGCTTAAAAAATTTTAAATTAAAAAAAAAAAAAAAAAAACCTTAGAGTTGTACACATTTTGTAGTTTTACAATGGGTCATTTTGTAACATGATGGACATTTGTGTAAAGAAAAAACCTCTGAAGTTCCATGACTAATAAAAGAAATTCTCTCCAATCTCTTTTTATAGAGAGATGGGTTTGTACATGTTTTTATACATTCTTCATAGTTGTATTATCACGAAGCAGGTCCAATAGATTTAGATTGGTACTACCGATTCCCAAAGCATGAGTGTTTAATGTGTTATTAATTTCATCTCATTAGCTTCTGCACATAATAGCAAAATTAAAAATAATTAGATTGTACACGTGTATAGTAAAATTGGACTCAAATTTCAGATTCTAATTGAACAATTGGAATGATAATATATGATAGAAACAACAATAGGAAAATTCAAATAAAATTTTGGATTAAATTGTAACAATCTGAATAAAAAATTACAGTAGAAATACAGAGAAGTAACTTAACACCAACATTTAAAAATCAAATTGGACACATAGCACAAAATTAAACTACAATTAGAAATTAATTTGATTCAATTTGAATTCTAAAATTGAACTTCAACTTAATATAATATATATGATTATATTTTTGTCACTTTTAACAAATTAACAAAATTTTAATCTAGACATACTAAAAACTATTAAAAAATAAGAACTCATCATTGAGCTTGGAATCTTCTTGGAGGCGCCAATGAAGCGCTAATGTATGAGAGTGTGAAGTAAGGAAGAGTGGGATTGAACATTGTGTTTGAACCTGGCCTTACTCTAAGAAATCCGTAAGGAGGAGGAGAGGCCAGTGTGTGGATCTAGTTGATAGAGGTTGAGAGAAGAGGGGACATGGGATGATGATATGGAATTAGGAGGAGATGATGTTTTACTTTTATAGTCTTTCTCATTGGACTCCTTGGTTCTAGTTGTGGAATTAGAAGAGCTCCAGACTCTATTGAGATCACCCATAAAAATGTGCAGGTGAGATGTTCTTACTTAGGCAAATGAATATTATTATTGTGGTTTTCTTGGCTTCCGTGTTAAATGTTAATGTATCATTTATTTGGACACAAAAATTAGAAAATTTAGGTAAGATACATGACACAAAATTGGAGTCCAATTTATAATCTCCATAAAAGTGTGCAGGTAAGATGTACTTACTTAGGGCAATGAGCATTATCATTGTGGTTTTTTTGGTTTCCGTGTTAAATGTTAATGCATCATTTATTTGGGCACAAAAATTAGAAAATTTAGATAAGATACATGACACAAAATTGAAGTCAAATTTATAATCTAATTAAATTTTTTTTTGAGTTTTGGTTAGAACAAGTGGCGCAAAATTGGGAATCCAATTGAAATCTAATTGGATTTTCTCTCTGCTTCACCTATTATTATATATATAGATTGTTATATTAGGTGTTTAAAGATATATGGTTATTTTATTGCTTTCTCTTGTATTTTTATTATCTTCTAACTCTTGTGATAAATTTTTTATTCATTTGTGAAATTTAATCTAATTTTTTATATTGCTAGTAAATAATTTATCAAGATATCTTATTTGAAATTTAATTAACTTTTCTATATTGACACTTTCTCCCTCTTCCTTTAATAAATTTTGCTTATTCATATTGACACTTTCTAGTAGACATTTATAATTAAAGAATATTTATATGTATATAAAAAAAAAACATACACTAGCTACAATATAAATTATCAAATGATAAGAATAAATAACAACTTAAAGTGTAGAAGGATACTCAACGGGTAAAGTCTTTGATGGATAAATAAGAAATCTAAGGTTAAATTCCCGCCTACACCAAAAACCAATTGATGTCTTAGTTTGATGATAAGGAACTATTATCAGGAGCGAACGCTATAGGCGGTTGAAACTCTCTTTAAAAAAAAGTGTAGAAGGATACAATTTAATTTATCGAGAGCACTATTGCAACTTTCTGTTACAATTGGATGACTAATGTCGACAAAGTATCGTGTGTGAGAGATTGGTTTTACATAAAATTTTAGCTTACAAATGTTTAAGGAAATTGATCATCAATAATGATTTGACCCTCTCATAGCTTATTGTTTCAATTGAGTTATTTTTTTATTGGCCTACAATTTGGGTACCTTATTGAGGGTAGGAGAGAGAGTGCACAACACACCAATATGTAATATTTTATTATAAAAAAATCGATGAAACCAATTTTTGACCTATAAGTTTGAGAATCTAATGGAGCCTCTAGGAAATGGCTTAGGCCTAGAGGTAGCCCTAGTGGTGAGGGGCCGTCTTTACGTTTAAGAACTTAGGGAGGGAGGAGGGGTTTTATTTGACTGTCTTGAGGCGCAAAAAATCTATGCCTAGCAATGTAGGGTTATTTGGTGGGTGTTAATACCCCATTTGGTCCCCGGCCAACAAATGAGTATTAAGGTCATAAAGAATGAAGCCTAAAATACCAAAGTAGAAGGCTACTCCATATGCAAGTGCCATGCGAAGTCACATCTGAACAGGGGCGGAGCTACATGTTAGGGGGGGGGTGGGGGGGGGGGGGGGGGGGGGGGCATGGCCCCCCCAAAATTTAATTTTTTTTTTTTACTATATAGAAATATTTAATATGTTAATAATTAGCCCTCAAAAATGGGACTTGGCCCCCCTCAACTATTTGAGTTGGTCCAATAATGTTCTTAAAAAAATTGTCCAATTTGTCTAGTAGTTATAGAGAACGTATTGTTTCTCAAATTCATATTTTGTGATAAAATGTGTTCTTGTATTTTTTAAAGTTTTGGATTATTTATGTCTTTAAACACTTCATTAATTCAATTGAAATTTTTTTACTCACAATGGCAATTTGGTAACTTATATTGAAAATAAAAATTGTAAGGATTTTACTTTGGAAGATGGTGAAAGATTAATTTAATTCTATGAAACATTTAATTTTAAGAATTCATTATGAAAGATACTAATTTTTTGTGTATGTGTATAGATACATGTGTTTGTGTATGTGTATAAAAGTTTGTATAAACTAATAAATTAGCAACACAAATCGGCCCCTCCAAACACAAATTTCTGGCTCCGCTCCTGCATCTGAAAATGAGGTTTAGAAGAAGAAAACTCATATTGTATGCGTGGTTGGATTTTATTGTTGAGCAGTAATCAGTAGAATTCATCATAAATGTGAAAATGAGATCATTACGTCACTGCATTCCGAGATTACCGTAAAATTTTTATTTTTTGTGAACACAATTCATCCCATAACTGATAACACAGGCATAAAAATCAAGATACAACCATTACTCTCAACCACTTTGTATTTAAATGCATGAAAGGAAGGAATTTGGAAGGTTGCCGCATATTTAATGTATGCGTGACCACAAAAAATGTAAGCATGCAAAATGCAAATTACCAAAAATAAAATAAAGATAGCTAGGGGAAAAACAATAAAAACTAGCTATGTATAAGGAAACGAAAATGACACTGTTTGCGGAACCATACAAAGTCTGCAAAGCCTATAAATAGCCTCCACTCCTCATTTAAGACACATCGAAATTTCTCAGAACTTCTATGTAAACTAGAAAAACACAGGGCCATAACCTGAAGTTATAGAATCCCCATGTTTCTCAAAAGAAGAAAAGAAAAAAAGAATCCCCATCTTTCAACACAGGAGTAAGCCTAACAATAGACCAAAGGCCTCATGTATAAATACTGCAAACCCCTTTTAAGAGTAATCAATACAAACATGGGCTTTGCTCCCTTCTAAAACTCAGACCCTAGCTTGACTAAGGCTTAGTTTTACCAAATCCGAACACATTGAACATGCCAATGTCCGAACCAGGATAAGACAAATCCAAGATAGCTAATCCAAAATCCTAACATCCTTAAATAGTAAACCATCTTAGAATAGTTCAAATGATGTAAAATTTTAGGTAATTGTTATTAATCAGGTGTTCCAGGGTGTCTAATATGTTTCTTATGCATAAATGAATCTTCAAATTTAGGGCACGTTTGGTAGACTGTAATAGATACTGTAATGTAATAAATATTCCTATGATATAACTATTTGGTTGTTTTGTTATATTTTTATTACAATAAATAATTATTCCTTATGAATAGCTATTGTTCAAAATGAGAAATAATTATTCTTTATCAAAAATACTGAATATCTATTTCTTCACCTTATGTATTAACTTTTTTTAAAAAATTCCTAAAAAACCATTAGTTGCCACATCTTCAAAAGGAAAGAAAATAAACTTTCCTTCTTGTTAATTATTAGCTCTATTTTGAACACTCTAAAATAAGTATATTTTAGGAAATTTGACTTTAAAATGATTTAATTACACCTTCTTTTTATACTCTACTAAATTGTAGATGCATATTTTCACCAAACTAATGAATAGTAATACTTTTTACATTCCAACTTAATATATTCTTTGTGATACTTATTCATTTTTTTATGTAATAATCATTACAGTGTACCAAACGTGCTCCTATTTCAATTATGTGAAAATATTTTATTATTTGATTTAGGATATGAGATACCACATGCTCCTAATCCTAGGCCAGTAATAAAATCAATTACCATATATTAGGTGGTCAATCACACCTTAAAAAGCTTATAATTGTTGGTGACTCTGCTCACCTTTCCAAACACAAGGCTTCATCAAGGGTCAGTTCATACCCCATAGTATCAATAGTGAAATCAAGACCAATACTCTCTACTTTACTCATTGGCTCCACCCTTGTCTCCTTACAAGAAGCTTGATAGAGTAATGATTTTATTACAAAAGTGCATTATACAACACTCTTCTTACATGTATATAAGATTCAAACGTATAGATTTCACATGCATGTAAATTATATTGCATATACTTGTTACACTATATGGCACCTAATTTGATCCTAAAGTTCAATCCCTTTTTTTTATTTATTTATCATTTTTGGGTTATATATATATATATATTATATTCAATGTACGTTACTGTTATTAACATTAACCACACGACAATACTTAGGACATTCCTAATGTCAGATGAAATATGTATATAAATATTTGTTGAAGGCTCTTGGAGCTAGCACCTGCGCAATTTAAATTTTAATAATTTTTGTTTTATGTAGATGTTACTTAGGGCTCTTGGAGCACCTAAGCAATTTCTATTTTATTGTTAAAAATATATAATTATTGATTATCCAGTTCATTCTCTCTCTCCAAATTTTTGGGGTTTATTTAAAAAATTTTAAGACTTTACTTTTTCTACGTAGAGTTGTACTTGTGCTTAACTTATTTTTAAAACTACATAAACAATGAAAATCGTTCTTCCAAACAAACACTTTGAAAATATAAATCTAGGAAACTATATAAAGAAAAAAAATTTCCCATTGAAATAAAGAAAATATAAGGACAAAATTTGGCTTCAAATATGTTTGGAGCATTAGGTCTCAATTTAACTTCCAATAAGAAGTTGACATATATCCATGTTTTTAACCACATTTAACTCAATCAACCAAATGAGTCATGTGCAATAATAGACACATGTTCTTTTTTTTTTTTTCTTTTTTTTTTCTTTTTTATTAAGAGTTGAAACCTAACTCCAAACATATTTGAAGTCAAACTTTTTCCAAAATATTAAGGGTCATCAAATAGCCCATGGCCCATGGGCCGACCCAAAAACCCGGCAGCCCATCGGGCTAATGGGCGGCCCAGCCCATTGTTATTAAGGCCCATGGGTAGCCCACTAGCCCAGTGGGTTAGGCCGTGGGCTAGTTTTTATGCCCATGGGCATCCAGTGGGCTAGCCCAGTAGCTCAGCCCGTTGGCCCAACCCGTTGCCCAGTCCAATAACTTAAAATTTTTAACAAAAATATATAGGAAGTATATGAAGAATTAATCTTGAGATATTGTAATAGAATTTTTTAAGAAAACTCTCCCAACCACTAAGATACTTAAAGTAATTGTGCTAAACTTAGTTTACTAAATATATATTTTTCTAGTAGTCTAGCAAATTTGAATTAACCATTTGATTTTTTTTTATTAAAGATAAAAATAAAAAACTATTTGAAGCCTTATTTTAAAAAAATTAAATAGATTTGACAATAAAAAAAATTGTAATTAAGTATTAAAGTCTTTGATTCTTTCCTTTTAAAAAAACTAGATTGATTATTTCCTTATTAAAAATTGATTATTTATTTCTAAAAATAATAAAATAACATGCTAACACAATCTCATGGGTAGCCCATTAGGCCAAACTTAGTAACCTAGCCCATTAAAGACAAAATGGGCATTGCCCATGGGCAGGTTCATGGGCTGAGGTTTTCTTTTTCGGCCCAGCCCGACCCGACCCGTTAACTAGTTAATAGCCCATTATGCCCAGCCCATTGAGCCCTTGGGCCAAGTAAAAATGGGCCGGGCCAGCCCGACCCGGCCCATTGACGACCCTTACAAAATATAATTGGCTCCCACTCTTCCGTATATCTTTATACCATAATAACAATCTTCCTCACAAGTCTTTCTCTCTTTCTTTCTTTTTTTGCTAATTATCATTCTCGCAAGTCAGATTGACATTATATTGGCCAAACTTCAGAAATGAGGCAATTATTAGTACAATATAATTTTTCTCACATCTTATTAATGTTGTTAATTGATCTGAATGTGGTATATCATTCATAGCACACAAGTGTTTCAGCAAAAAAAAATAAAAAATTACGGGAAAATATACACAGCACTAGAAAGGAAACATATAGAACACAGGAAAATTCATTTCCCTTTATTTATTTGAGAAAATAAAGCATGTTTTGGGGTTTACAATGTAACAATCAAATAAAATTTTGCTTCACATTACAATCATCTTCATTGTCATTTTCCCCAACCATGCATGAATTTGTATACATTGGTTTTGCGGTTGAGTACATACACTCCATCTTCTTGTGCTTTCCAAACACAATGGTTTCCACCACACTGCCTTTTTGTGGTTCTATCACTGACTGGGAAAACAGCACTTGTGAACCCATGTCGCAGATCACAGTTGAAAAGCATGGTACGATTTACCATATAACTAAATTCATACTCCTCCTGAGGCAAAAGAATATGAAGGTTCAGGTCAATGTATGGGTTTTGGTTCTTGCAATTGACATTAAGCACTTTGTTGTCAAGCTGGTTGATGAAACGTACATAGTGCTTTCTCAAATGGGGTACCCCGGAAGAGGTACTTAGGCCTAAGGCTAAGGCAAGGAAGAGCAATACAAAATGAATCTGGCTATGCTTCATTTTTGTGCAAATTTTTAAATCTTTGGCTGGTTTCTGAATTCTTAACACATTCAATTCCCTACATGCATTTCCTCTACTTAAATAGTAGTAATTTTGGCGCATGATTCAGTGGCTTGTATCGATTTTAGGAGCTTCATTGAGTCATGAATCTCAACCTGGAATTCAAGGTTTTAAACCCGTTGTGAATGTGAGGTCATGATCAAGTCATATGGACATAGGGCCTGCCCAGAATATATGCCTTAAGTTAAGATATGCTTTTGCTTAAATAGTCCTAGGCTCACAATGTGGGGGGTCATTAATTTATTTCTAAATATGAAAACAAATCATGAGCCAAATAAGCAACTATTTCAACCCAATTTTTTTTTTTATTATAAAAAAATCCAAATTTATGACCTTTAATTGATGGATTGATGTTGAGTTTTTGATATTACAATTTGCAATCATTCCTGGGTGATTCATAAACTTAACTTCTTTTTTACAATTATAAATTAGTTTTAAAAATGAAAATACGGAATTGATATATATATATATATATATATTTTTAGATAATTCAACTCTTAATTGGAATAATTGGATGAAAAGAAAGAAGGTTCGCGCATGTGAAAAGATTGGAAAGGCAAACATGAAAGTTGCATGTAATTTGCATATGAATTAGCTTAGTCTTGGTTACATCGCTAATCATATGAGGAACATGTAATAATAATAATAATAATAATAAAACATGCACCCTTAAATCAAGATGTTTGCATTATTAAAAACTTAAAGAAAAATGTAATTGGTAGTCCTTTGGGTTGCTAATCATATAGTTTTCACAACATTTTCTTGTTACAAGGTAAACAGTAAGAATATATATATATATATATATTGTGAGTATTGGATGAAACCAAAATCTCAATTTTACCATAAACGAATGCTCTCTCTTGTGGAACATTTCTCTTATCATATGTAACGGCATGTTGTTGATCATAACGGTCTAATATAAATATAAACTTTGTATTAAAATTAGGGGTGTTTGGGTTGCACATAATTTGGTTGAATACATAAAACTTATTTACCCATTATTACTCTTTTAACTAATTACTCCTAACCTAAACTCAATCCAACCCAATTATTATAGAAATTTCTCAACCCATCCAATTATACATATATGTTTTTAGACCCCTTAACATAAGTTGTTTAACCTAGTTATTTAGCCAAGTGATTACTTAGATAAATTATTCAGTTCTAGGTTAACACAATAAAATCATATCATGTAAATAATGCGGAAAAATAAAGAACACAATGATATGATAACTCAGGAAAACCTAACCGATAAAAAATTTGGGGAGAATTTGACTTAGCTATCCTCAAGGTAAAACAAATTCACTATGAAAGAATTGAAGTTTTTACACTAGAACTTAGACCACTAACATCCTATTGCTACATCGAGTAGAAAACTTACTACCACAACCATGTAACAGCTCCGAGTTCACAGATTACTTCTTTCTTTGATCAACTACAATCACAAGTTCTCCTACTTGTGACTTTGAGAATCCACTCAAAGGTTTCAGATCTTCTTTAAAGTTCTTTATGCAACAACTAAAAAGATCATCAAGTTCTTGACGCAAATCTTGATCTTGACAACTTATGTGTGTGTATGAAGGTAAACACCTCTAAATCTCATAGAAAATTCAATAGAAAACTATCAAAAGGCTTCTAAAATGTAGTTAGGGTTTTTCCTTTTATACTTGGAGTAAAACACAAAACCCTACACGTAAAATGGGCTTGGGCTGAATTAGAATTTTTGCAAAAAAATAAATCTGCACATGTTTCAATTGATCGAGTCTAATTTTCGATCGATCGAGCCTTGCTAATTTTGTCTAGTAATTTCTACAATCACTTAATTCCAATTTTACAATTAAACACACTTTGAGCAAGCCTAAACCTAGACTCTATATTTTGATCATGGTTTGCCAACATATTACAAATTGAAGTTCTAATACATTAGCTCCTAAAGTCTTAGAATTTAACAAACTCCCCCATTTGGCAATCCGTGACAAAACCCATCACAAAAATTAAATGCTCAAAGTAAAAACAACTTATTCAATTTAAAAAGCCCTATTACAATTCAACCTAAACCATTATCTTTCAGTTGCAAAAGTAGACAGCAACCACGACTGAATTAACCTGTAAATTTCTGAAACACTTAACAAACACATTGTGTGGAAACTACAAGTAAAAACAATCTAACCTTCTTGATTGTACAAAACATAAAATAAAAGACATATACCATGAATAATCTCATAATATAAATCAATAATCAATGTACCATATATGAAACAAGAAATAATAATAGCACATAAACATAAAGTATAATGTCTCCCTTTAACATATACAACCCATAAAAAGAAATACATCAAAGCCAAAAACAAAATACAACAAATGAGCTCCTAGATACAATCTACAATCTCCCCCTAACTCTATGTGTATGTGCTCCCCTTTTTTGTGACGAATTGCCAAAGGGCAATCATGACTCATCTAAAGGTGAAGCCAGTGGAGTAGAACCTCTAACATCCACCAAATCAGCTTGTAAAGCATAAAGCTCATTGAGCACATCCAATAGAAGTTGTCCATGCGCCGCCTGAATGGTCATAACAGTATCCAACATGGCACACAAGGAAGAGTCGCTTGATGTAGATGGTGGAGGATCCATAGCAGCTGTAGCATCTACATACTCCTCAGCAGTGGGGTCACCAGGATGGAGGAGGCTTAGATGCATCACCTGTAGAAGATTTGACTCGAGGGTGCTTAGAGCTAGCTTTCAACTGAGCTGCTCTTTGCCTAAGGAAGGTGGCACCTATAGGAGCTATGAATGGATAGACTCGAATGCAGGAAAGTCCTCTAAACCTAAGTCCAACAGAATCCTATGAATAAAAATCGGAAAGAATAAACCATGGGATTTGGCACACTACTATGAACCTCAACAAGTGAGGGAATGAAAAGAGACAGAAAACTCATAGGAGCATCAGTGACGACAGCATACAAAAATGCACATCTCTCAATGGGAATAGTATAAAGATAAGAGATAGGCCAAATACAATGACAAGAAATCCAAAAAAAAAAAAAATAGTTGAGCTCAGTAAGCTCATAAGAAGTGACACGAGGATCAGTACCCCAACTAATGGAAGTACCGGTGAGGAGTGACATAATGTCATCGAGGTGAGGAGTCTCAGTGTAAGGGTACACGGGCTATTGTACCAAAGGTACACCAAGAGCATAGACCACTACATCAAGAGTAATGACATTGTCACGACCCAAATCCATGGAACATGAATTTAGATGTATGACTAACTTGCTAATCTTGCACAACTAAAAGTAAAATTAATCCAAAATAATTTAAAACTCCAAAGAAACAATGCTTTTAATAAATAACCTCTTACAAAAATCTAAACTCCACAAATTAGAAATAATCTCCAAAATATAAATCATGAATTTCAAAATAAGGATAACTAAAATTCTATAAGTCTTCAAGTAATATAGAAATCGCCTACAACTTCCACGCTCAACCTTGCACCTTACAAAGCGATCAGGAGGTCCTATATTCCCAACTACACTTCAATCTGAAAAATAGTAATTGATGGGGTGAGCCACATCTAGTAAGTAATTATACAGAATACACAACAGAACAGAGTCAAGCAACGCACGAGTATTTTTATTTTTTCACAAACTCATTTAATGATATCAAAAATAATTATTCCAAAACATATAATGAATCACTTAATACATATGTAATCACATCTTAAAATCATTAGAAATCACATACATAAAATTGATCAGAGCACAGTGTCACATATACACATCACATATTCTCACATACAATCCTGTGAGCGGATACCAACATCTAACCCCTGCTGGTAAGGGATCAACACATATTCTCACATACAATCATGTGAGCGGATTTACACATATACCTAATATATATGATCAATTCCAAAAACACTTATTTTGAGTCACATATCACAAAACACAATTTACACAAAATATAATAATTTACTTGATATTAACAATTTCTTTTCAAATACAAGGGCATATCAAAGATCACAATATCAAATAGAACATAAATCAAAGGATGCTTGACTCTCTTAGGGAATGAATAAGAATTGAAGAGTTTCTATAAATATTTTTACAATTTTTGAGTAAATTTAAAAACCCAATTTGCTAAAAGAAACGTCTTAAATACCCTTTGGAAAATAAGAATATGACTTTGAAATCACTTAATTTTAAACAAACTTAAAGGGCAAGAACCTTTTTAGAAAACTTACTTAAAACTCAATTCTTTTCTGAAAATCTTTTCGTTTAGAAATCCTCTTTTAAATGAGATTTAGACATTCAAAACGTTATTTGAAATTCGAAGTATCTCTTTAAAACATTATTTAATAGTCGAAATTTCTCTTTCATTGATGCAAAAATACTTTTGACAAACTTTAGAAAATATAAGTTTGAAATACAAAACTTTTGAAAACTTTTAACTTCTAAGAACCTAATGGACAAAACTTGTGCATATTATGTATAATTACTTACTGCACTTGAATCACTTTGAAAGTCCAGCCGAAACAACCTCCAATAGCCTCAAAATACTCTTAAATAAGACCTATATTCAATCATAGAAATTACTTAATATCCTCCACAAAATATAAAACTTATTGAATTGTACAATCTGATTCACTAGGAAAAATACTTTGCTGAATTGATAAAACTTTAACACTAAATTAGAGTTTCTCTAACTAATAATAATCCCTTGCATTAATCGAAACTCATATTGCCATGAGGAAGGCAGTAGCCAAAAATATCATTGACCTAGAATTTAATATAAAACCCCAATGAAAATGTAAGAGCCATATACCTGAATAGATATTTGTAATCCATGGCTTGTTCACACAGTGGGCAACCTAGCATTTTATTATATAACTCTGATGAACACGTGAAGGCCATCTCCATGACTCAGTTCATGGATTACAAACGGTGGCCCAAAAAAATAGAATTATAACACTTCAACTATCCTCCCTCTCTTTACAAATTGTAAACAGATGGCTTTCATTTCTTGTATCTCAGTTTACAGCAATTGTAACCTGTACCTTTTATATTTCCGCACACAGATGGCTCATCAGACCCATCTCTTGTAACTTTCCCCCTTTTGGTATCAGAGCCAGCAACTACACCAAGTTGTGGCCGATCGAGTTTGTAAGTTACAGATATTTTGAATTAATCAAGTTGGCCGGTTCTACCGCCATAGTTATCCATTATTTTGTACATCTATTATTCATTATTTTGAATATATATGTTCCTAACTGTTTTACATCTACATACTGATAACTCTCCAATTACTATTCATCATCTCTTTCATATCCATTGCTACTGTTATTCTTTTGTTGGAAGGCTGAGCCTCCTATCTATCTGCTTTTGTTCATTGATTATTTGTTCATGTTGATCAATTGTTTCCCAGTTATCTGCTTCTTCTTATTTCTGTTTTTATCCAGCCAGTTTGTTGCAGATGTGTACTGTTGAGACTTATAAGACCGTGATCTGTGCCGTTGTCAACCCAGTAAGTCCAGTAAATCCCAGTTGAGTGTGTGTCCCGCTGTAAGTCCCGCCGGATAGGGCCGAAGGGAGTTATCTCAGAGTGGATTGTGGCAATAGGAGGTTGAGTTGTACAAGATTAGGCAATTGTCTTTGTGTTCACCCTGTTTCAGATCTAAGGATAGATCCAGAATTTTGAGGTTAAAGGTAATTAGGTTGTGATTGTTTAACTAGGCTTTTAATCATGAATATGAGAAGATTGTTTAGAAGTAACTCTTCTACCAGCATTAGATCTTCCAGTACATCCCTCCCAGAGATTCCCCAGTCAGATGGTGTAATTAATTCGGAGAATTATGAAGTTTCAGACCTAGATCTAAAACTAGGAGATTGGAACATTCCCAAGGTTCCCACCAACAAGATCTACAAATCTTCTTGGACCCTTAAGAATGCCTTTAAAAACAGTTACCATGTCCGAACCATAGAACAGGTTTACAGTATCAACAAGGAGTATGAAACATGCTACTTGTTACCTGAAGCAACCCTGGTAGGACACAAGAAAGATGGATATCATTTTATCCACATAGGTTTAGTCCAGGTCGGAGTCAAACCCCTAATCCGAGAAGGATTAAATGCCTCCATCCTCATGGCCCTTAGAGACACTCGTCATATAAGATTCAATGACAGCCTCTTAGGAACCATAGAAACCAGTCTTAGTAATGGTCCTGTCCATTTTGACTGCTTTCCAAACTTTTTAGTGGCTCTTGAAGACCCACATGTCATGAAGACCCTCACCCTCAATATCAAGACCTTTGGTACCCTTGTGTTACCCGGAGTCAGACAAATAGCCTTGATATACAGAGTTTACTACAAGTGCATGAGGACGAACTTCAATGTTCAAGCACTTGACAAAAGCCCCAAAGGTGAAACTACCCTGATCCAGACCACAGACACCCAAGCTAACATTCAGGTTCCCAAAACCCTGAAATGGTCTCAGGTTACTTTCCCTCATGATTGGATGATTGAAAATGAGAATTTCCATCATCAGATCCAGAACCCCGCTAGGAACCCTGATCTAGACTTTGTCCAGCAACTAGCCGACGGCTCGGTTAGAATCAGCTTTGACCATTCTAGATTAAGACCACCAGTAGGTTCACCATCCTACACCCCATCATGTTATGAGGATCCTAGGATTAGATCTTTACCAGATCTACACCAAAGCCTCCCGCAGTTCCCTATTTCTCTTAAGAATAGACCTGCATCCCAGAGTAGCACATCCAGACCTCTAGCACCTTTCCCTAAGTCTAGAAGAGACTTAGATCTAGAGCTCCAAAGTGTCCAGACCAAATCTAAGGTTAGCACACCCTGCTACACAGCCAGACAAGATTCAGTTGTTGATGAGGAAGAAAAGAAAAGCCAGAAACCTCCATCACCAACAGGTAGTGATATGGTAAATCCCTACCAACAGGAACCCCAAGATCCATTCCAGCAGGAATCTGGAATCGATTATCAGCTTATGGTTATCAGGAAAGAGTTCACTCCTGATATGGATGCCTTAGGCAAGGAGTTTGAGTCAGAAGAAAACAGACTTAAAAGAGAAGCCTATAGAGCCAACCATAACCTTGAACAAAAGAAAGAAGTTCTCAGTTGTTGGCAAACGTTCATGAAAGAGATATCCAGTAATGTCCCTTTCTTTGAATACTTTGAGAACCATTTCAAGTGGCACAAGAAGTCTTGTGTGCTCACCAAAACCAATTGGACAAAACCCCCTAGTAAAGACGCTAGTGGCAAACCCAAACCTCCAGAAGTTGTTAGATCTCACCATCCACCACAGGAAGCTATAGTCTTCAACCACCGTGGAACGGATCTAGTTGCCTCTCCCTTCAAAACCCCTACCACTCCTGAAGAAACGGTAGTGAAGAAGGTCATAGAGCAAAACAACTACACTAACCAGTGTTTAGGAGTTATAGGAAAACAGCTTGATAGGATAGAAGACAAGGTAGACAGCAAGGTTATTCCCTAGCCAGGAAACCCTAGCAAACCTGTCAAAGCCATAGAGAAACCTCTAGTCAAGCTCCCTACAACCAAGCAACCCAGCCTTAGATCTAAGGACAAAACAGCCTTAGAAATAGTCAACCAAAAGCTTGAAGAACTAGTGAAGCAGGAACCAGTCACCCCTTCACCAGTTAGCACTTCAACCAGCGTTGATCCCCGTCTTCAAACCAACAGAATAGTTGGTTTAGATGTCCATACAGCCTCTAGCAGTTCTAGTACCTCCTCCTCAGACAGTGACAAGGAGATAGAACACCTAGAAAGCCAGTTCAGGGACTTAAAGGTGAAGAAGCTTACCCATCCAAAGGTAACCCCTACAAGCCTAACCAGAAATTGGTATCCCAGACCAACACCCCCTGACCTCCAGTTCGAGGAAAGAAATTTGAACACCCAGTTTTCAGTCTCTTCAGGTAAACTCTATGAATGGAACATAGATGGCCTATCTGAACAGGAAATATTGAACAGACTCCAACATATGACCATGGTAGCCAATAACTACATCAGTGAAGGACATTCCCATACTGAGGTCATAGGACTCATTTCCTTAGGATTCACAGGTAAACTCCTCCAATGGTGGAACAATTGCCTCACCGAAGAATCTAGGGAAGACATTAGGCATGCTGTCCAAAAAGATGAGGAAGGTCTCCCCATCTTTGATACAGATAGAGGTAGTGGTATCCCTGACGGAGTCAATACCCTGGTCTATATGATCATGAAACACTTCGTAGGCAAACCCAGCAACATCACATCTAGGATTTACGACCAGTTAAGTAACCTTAGATGTAAAACTCTTGGAGACTTTAGGTGGTACGAAGATGTGTTTACTACCAGAGTCATGCACAGAAGTGATTGTAACTCTCCATTCTGGAAGGAGAAGTTCATCAATGGTTTACCTACCCTTTTTGGTGAAAAGGTTAAGGAAACCCTGTGTAACCCCTTAGGTGTCATAGATTATGATAACCTAACCTATGGAGACATCTCTAGCACCATTCGAAGTGAAGGAATGAAGATGTGCAGAGATCTCAAAATCCAAAGCAAAGCCAGCAAAGGCAAAGCCAAGTACGAAGTAGGAAACTTCTGTACACAGTATGGCTTACCTTCTATTCTTCCTAAGAGAAAGTCCAAATACAGAGGCAAGGAAACCTCTGAACATTCTCATAGGAACAGAACCAAATCCAAATATTATAGAAGGCAGAAGTACAGCAAAGATGACTTCTATAAGAAAGGAAAATCCAAATCCACAGGAAAGTTCATACCCAAAGCATCAGGAAAATGCTACAACTGTGGAAAGAAAGGTCATTTTAGAAAAGAGTGTAAAGCTAAGGCCAAAACCCTTATCAATACCCTCATAAGTGACCAAGCAGGAAAAGAAGAGATCTTTAAGCTCCTAGAACTTAACCACTCTGATAGTGAGATTTCTAGTAGTGAGATTCGACAGATCTACCAGTCATCCTCTGATTCCTCTAGAGTTTCTTCTAGCACCTCTAGTGGCCCAGATGAACCCATCCCTTGCATGGATAGTTGTTGTAGGAACAAAACCCTCAATGTCCTTTCCAAGCAAGAAGAGCTCCTCTTAGATCTCATAGAACAGATTGAGGACCCAGTCATCAAAGCCCAGAAGTTTACAGAGTTCAAAAGAACCTTAGTTAAGGAAACCAGTAAACCTGAAACTAAGCTTCAAGAACCCAAAGTTGATTTGGAACAAATCTACAAGAGATTTACCAAATCCAAGAAGGAAGTTACAGTCAACGACCTTCAAAAAGAAATCAAGGAAACTAAGTCTGAAGTTAGAACCCTTAAACAGGAACTAACCATCCTTAGAATTGATCACAATTTCCTTGACCAAAGATTGAAAAATCTGGAAATCACTTCTCATCATGATAATGGGGAAGGAACCTCATATCAAAACCTTTCCGATGATGAAGTCGATGAAACAGTTAACCCAATTGCAGACATGGTTCAAAGTCAAGACCTTGTCCCACCTAACGACAAGTTCTTGGTAACCATTAGTAGGATTAACTTCCAAAAATGGCACTCCAAAGTAAGGATTGTCATAAGCAAAGATTTTGAATTAGAAACCATAGCCTTGATAGACTCAGGTGCTGATCTCAATTGCATTCAGGAAAGCATCATTCCCTCTAAGTACTTCCAGAAAACCAGAGAAAGGTTAACTTCTGCAAGCGGAGGTAAAATGCAGATTAAATTCAAAATACCCAAAGCCCATGTGTGCCAGGACAATGCATGCATCAAAACCACATTTGTCCTTGTCAAAAATATGACAGATAGAGTGATATTAGGAAATCCCTTTATGTGTCTATTGTACCCTTTCACCACGGATAGTGAAGGAATCACTACCCATCCTTTTGGTCAACCTGTTAAGTTTGAGTTTCTCAGAAGTCCTGAACAGAGTGAGATTTCCATTCTCCAAAATATTTCAGTTTCCAAGACCCTCAACCTATTCCATCTTGACACACAGACTCAAGCTCAGAACCTTGACTCTTCCATCCCAGTTGATGTCCCTCTTGGTCCATCCCAAAGAACATCTCATATGCTGCATAAAAGATTTTGCTCGTTAACATTGCATAGTTTTTCCAAAAACAGTTTTAAAAACAAAACTTTTGATAAAACTTGTTTTTGCAAAATCCTGCAGGAAGATAAGCAAAAATCTTATTCCACAATGTGGCGTAAGTTGACTTCTTCAGCAGAGAAGAGGAACAAGGGGAAAGCACCGGCATCGGGCTATCCTCAAGACAAAAGGACTCCTGCAGTAGGTTCTCCTTTTGTAATGCATGAAGGTGCATCCTCTAAGGGAAACCGCAGAGGATCAACATCCCTTCAGGATTATGTCCCAGCAAAGGTGACATACTCCAGTGGTGACATTAATGTTATTTTACAGGAAGTTTTATCGGAAGATCTTCAATGGAAAAATGGTTTATTCAAAGACCTGCCTTTCTCCATTAAGTTCATCCTTGATAACCTTCAAGAAGCCTGGACTCTAGATAAAAAAGGCCTTTTCCAAAGAACCCTCAAAGCCCTAGAAATATACCTAGCTAACCTTGAGGCCCAAAATGATGCTATCACTAGTCAACTCTTTGGCAAAGAGGATATCCATTCAATGGATAAAACGACTATTATGGGCACTAATTATGCAAAGTTGAGCCTTAAGGCCCAAACTATCTTAAGAAGTGCTATTGCCAACTTGCCCCCAGAAATACAAACTAATATTTTTGGTTGCAAGGCTATGTTCGAATCCTATAATCAATGGTGCGAACACTTCAAAGTTCTTGTCACCACCCATTTCCCAGTTTTTGGTGAAGATAGGGATATTAACACAGAAGTTGGTCGCACTCCTGCCCAGTCTCCATGGGGACAATATTTTGGGAGCAGCCACAGAGTTTATGAGAAACGCCATCCTTTCCCTGGTCTCATAATTAATTATGAAAACAGTACAAATGATGGTACAGAAGAAGAAGCCATGAACTCAAGCTGGCTTTCCAGAATGTTTGAATATGGGTTTGTTAGGTTAATCAAGCTAACACGCCATGATCAAATTATTCAATTCCCACAGATCATACAACAGGCTGTCAAAAAAAACCAGAAGTCCATCTGTCTCCATTAGATGTTGGAGCACACTCCCACAATGGGATGGTAACAACTGGATGACTGTCATTCCCTCCAGACACCTTGTTCTCATCAATGGTTACACCTACCAAAGTCCCTGGTTTAAAGGAGATTCTTATTTATCTTTCCTAGAACCTCATAACCTTATTGACTGTTGGCGTAACTATTTCACCAATGAAATTCTCACTGTTGCCCAAGACTTGTGGGCAGATTATCATTTTGTTGGAAGCACAGGAAGAATTTCTGTCTTCACAGCCAAACCATATTCTGAAGCAGCCATGAAATTCCAATGGATTAATTACAATAATGATCCACGACGATTCATTGCTAAAGCACCAGACTATGAGGCCCTAAATTGGTGTTGCATCTGCAACCAACTCACCATCTTCCACATACACGACTATGATCATAGTCCTCCTCCAGAGTATCATGACCCATTCCAGGATTCCCAAGATCCTTATTATGGTTACAATCTGGATGAAGATTAGATTCTCCAAATAGCACCAGTCACTATTTGGAACAGTTTTCAGATCTGGTTACTATGCAAGATTCTGCACAGCTACAGTACCCGGACAAAATTACTATTCATCAAACAGTAACGATGAACGGTAATCCAGAAAAGCAAGGGGACAAAACACTATTCATATACAGTGACCATTACTGTTCACTCTATAGTGCCCCGACAGAAATTATGAGTTTACTATTCACTTTCGGTTGGAATGACATTTTCACCCGAGTTAAAGCAGTTTACTCTCCGTAATTTCAGCAGTCTTCAGCAGACCAAGATGCTCCCTTCCTCTATATAAGGCAGCCTCCTCCTCAGTCTGAAGCAGGCTTAAATTTACACAAGTCTCAGAGGCTTAAAATACCTCAGAAGTCTTTTAGCTCAGCTCAGCAAAACACTTCAACTATCCTCCCTCTCTTTACAAATTGTAAACAGATGGCTTTCATTTCTTGTATCTCAGTTTATAGCAATTGTAACCTGTACCTTTTATATTTCCGCACACAGATGGCTCATCAGACCCATCTCTTGTAACTTTCCCCCTTTTTATATATATATATATATATATATCCCAACGAAACAACATTAAAGGCTTAAAGCCATCCACGTTCAAGCCATCTTCTTTTATTTCCAAATTGCAACTATCTCTAAAGATTCAGCAGCTTTTGGATTAACCTTATTGAGGTCTTTAAAGCCATTCTCTAATATATATATATATATATATATAACCCAAGAAAAACGATAAATCTACCTAACATATATAGCCCCAAACGTTAAAGCCATATTCATAATTGAGATTTGAAATTCCATGATAAGATTCTAACTTTTTAATTCTTTGTTTCTAATGGAGAGAAATCATACCTTGAACAATCTGATTGCCTCTTCACTTGTATGTGCTCTAAACTCCAAGGAAAAACACCTCTTAGCCTCCTTAGTGATGAAACCCTAATTTATCTTTTCCTCCACCTTATATTTTAAGGCATTAAAGATGTGGGCTTGGTGGGGTAGTGGGCTGGAGTTTAAAACCCATTTAAGCTTATCTCTTTAGTCTCTATTCAGCCCATAAAACATCTTCCTCTTTTATTTATTATTTTAATTGTCGCACCAAATTGTATGCACTAAAACTTTAATTTTCTCACCTATTTGTAGCACCACAAAATTTTCTACTCCCATCTTACTATGCACACACATACATTACCTCAACTCTATATTAAAACTGACAAGGTACAGTGATAATCATAAAATCAAAATTGGGGTATTACACTCTTCCCCCCTTAAAATAAGTTTAGTCCTCTAAACTTGATGTATCTTAGTCCTTGAACATAGAGAGATATTAGTCAACCAAATTAGCATCACTAAAATTCAGTACTATCCATAACATGTATGAATGGAAATCTTAAGAATATCTTCCTTCTTAACTTTAAGGCTCTGCTTGGGAGGAGGGAATGGATTGGAATGGAAATAAATAAAAAGAATAATTTTAGAATATTCTTCCCTTTTCTTGTTTGGGAGTTTTAATTGAGGGAATGGAAAGTCCATTCCCTTGTTTGGGAGTTTAAGTGGGAGGGAATGGAATGAGTAGGAGGGAACACCCATTCCTTTCTATTCCCTTAAAACCTCAAATTTTCATTCCTCCTGAAATTAGGAGGAATGGGAGGGAATGGAATTAGATTTAGTAATTTTTTTACTAAAACTCCTAAAATACCCCTATATATTCAACCCTTTATTTTAAAACAGGGGTTTAATAGTAATATTGTCATAAAATGATTCCATTCCATTCCCTCCATGTTGCTCCCAAACAGGATTACTTACATTCCATTCATTTTCATTCCTTTCCATTCCTTTATTTTGAAACATCCAAATAAGGTTACTTAATTCTATTCCATTCCATTCTTTTCCATTCCTTTCCCTTACTTAAATACATTCCATTCCATTCCTTTCTATTCCCTTATGATTATCTCATTCTCTTCCATTCCATTCCCTTATGAACTCCCAAGCGGAGCCTAAGTTGACGGTAACCTAATTTAAGGACAATCTTGGGTAATCGATATATATTACTCACAGTCATCCTATTCCATAACCCATTATCAATGCATAATATCTTTTCCACATGAAAAAACACTATTGAATACAACCCTTATCTAGAACTCAAAAATATCATGATAACCAATCTACATTATATCATATCAAAATCTCAAATCTTAAAGAGAATTAACACAGCCATTACTTCCTTGTCTACTATCATCACCATACAATACTTACATAAACTCAGCAACCATTATTTTACTTAATAAGAGAATATAAGGAGATGGTACTTGACTTAGTTTCCTCATCACTTTGCCCAGTAATAGCAAACACTCGTCCTTGGATTTTTGGCCTTTGATTCATATCATTAAGCTGAACCATCGGCTCACTCTTCAAAGCTGGGCAATCTTTGATACGATGACCCATTTTTCCACACTTAAAACATGCCCCACTTTCACGATAGCAAACATCGTTATGCTTTTTACCACACTTTGAACAATTCTCTATTACTTGTTGCACCACCTTAGGCTCTAGTTCTATTGTAGTCTTCTTTTTGAAAGGTTTGTCGTTTTTATTTTCTTTTTGAGATTCTTCAGGCTTGGATCTCTTTTTATTTTGATCTTGAATTTTCTGATAGTCTTCACATTCCTTCTCAACAACTTTTGCCGTCTCCACTACCTCAGAGTAAGCCTTCAATCGTAAGGCTGCCATCCTAATCCTGATACTTGGTCGGAGACCCCTTTGAAATTTCTTAGCCTTCTTAACATCATTAGACACAATATGAGGGGCAAATTGAGCCAACTCAATAAACTTAGCCTCATATTGTAATACTGTTGTATTCCCTTGAATTAGCTCCATAAACTCCACTTCTTTTTCATCCCGTACACTTTCTGGAAAATATTTCTCATAAAAAACATCAAGGAAAACAGTCCAAGTCAATATCTCATCTTCCTCAAGTGGCATAGTCTTTTTGGTGGATCTCCACCAATGCTCTGCTTCCCCCTTCAGCATAAAGGAAGCAAAAGAGACTTTTTGCACTTCAGTATAGCCAATCACATCAAAAATTTTCTCCATTTACATTATCCAGGATTCTGCTTCTATAGGATCAGGGTTGCCCAAAAATGAAGGAGGACCCAATTTCCTGAATTGCTCAATAGTACATCCTTCAATCTCAGCATCTTTGGGCTTAACTGTTCCACTAGTACTAACATGCTTCTCCACCACCTCAGCAAGACTTTTGATAGCACTTAAAACACCCTCAAGGCTCTCAGATTTTGGCTCAGAATCAGAAGGGGTAGAATTGCGGGGTGGCATTTTCCTATAACCAAACAAACAACACTTAGAGTAGGATAAACCTCCAAGAAAAATCATAGTATACAAGAGATACTAAAGCTTTTACTATTCTTATGATCCTAAGTATATAGGCACATAGCTTCTAACAATTATCAAATCCATAAAAATACCCATTGATCATTCAATGATTCAAGCCTATTCTTCCACATCCTATACAAAAACATCAAAAGTCCTAATTGTCTATAGAATCATAACTTAGAGCTCTGATACCAACACTGTCACGACCTAAATCCATGGAACATGAATTTAGATGCATGACTAACTTGCTAATCTTGCACAACTAAAAGTAAAATTAATCCAAAATAATTTAAAACTTCAAAGAAACAATGCTCTTAATAAATAACCTCTTACAAAAATCTAAACTCCACAAATTAGAAATAATCTCCAAAATATAAATCATGAATTTCCAAATAAGGATAACTAAAATTCTATAAGTCTTCAAGTAATATAGAAATCGCCTACAACTTCCATGCTCAACCTTGCACCTTACAAAGCGATCAGAAGGTCCTATATTCCCAACTACACTTCAATCTGAAAAATAGTAATTGATGGGGTGAGCCACATCTAGTAAGTAATTATGCATAATATGCACAAGTTTTGTCCATTAGGTTCTTAGAAGTTAAAAGTTTTCAAAAGTTTTGTATTTCAAACTTATATTTTCTAAAGTTTGTCAAAAGTATTTTTGCATCAATGAAAGAGAAATTTCGACTATTAAATAATGTTTTAAAGAGATACTTTGAATTTTAAATAACGTTTTGAATGTCCAAATCTCATTTAAAAGAGGATTTCTAAACTAAAAGATTTTCAGAAAAGAATTGAGTTTCAAGTAAGTTTTCTAAAAAGGTTCTTGCCCTTTAAGTTTGTTTAAAATTAAGTGATTTCAAAGTCATATTCTTATTTTCCAAAGGGTATTTAAGACGTTTCTTTTAGCAAATTGGGTTTTTAAATTTACTCAAAAATTGTAAAAATATTTATAGAAACTCTTCAATTCTTATTCATTCCCTAAGAGAGTCAATCATCCTTTGATTTATGTTCTATTTGATATTGTGATCTTTGATATGCCCTTGTATTTGAAAAGAAATTGTTAATATCAAGTAAATTATTATATTTTGTGTAAATTGTGTTTTGTGATATGTGACTCAAAATAAGTGTTTTTGGAATTGATCAGATATATTAGGTATATGTGTAAATCCGCTCACAGGATTGTATGTGAGAATATGTGTTGATCCCTCAACAGTAGGGGTTAGATGTTGGTATCTGCTCACAGGATTGTATGTGAGAATATGTGATGTGTATATGTGATACTGTGCTCTGATCAATTTTATGTATGTGATTTCTAATGATTTTAAGATGTGATTACATATGTATTAAGTGATTTAGAACCTTAGTTAAGGAAACCAGTAAACCTGAAACTAAGCTTCAAGAACCCAAAGTTGATTTGGAACAAATCTACAAGAGATTTACCAAATCCAAGAAGGAAGTTACAGTCAACGACCTTCAAAAAGAAATCAAGGAAACTAAGTCTGAAGTTAGAACCCTTAAACAGGAACTAACCATCCTTAGAATTGATCACAATTTCCTTGACCAAAGATTGAAAAATCTGGAAATCACTTCTCATCATGATAATGGGGAAGGAACCTCATATCAAAACCTTTCCGATGATGAAGTCGATGAAACAGTTAACCCAATTGCAGACATGGTTCAAAGTCAAGACCTTGTCCCACCTAACGACAAGTTCTTGGTAACCATTAGTAGGATTAACTTCCAAAAATGGCACTCCAAAGTAAGGATTGTCATAAGCAAAGATTTTGAATTAGAAACCATAGCCTTGATAGACTCAGGTGCTGATCTCAATTGCATTCAGGAAAGCATCATTCCCTCTAAGTACTTCCAGAAAACCAGAGAAAGGTTAACTTCTGCAAGCGGAGGTAAAATGCAGATTAAATTCAAAATACCCAAAGCCCATGTGTGCCAGGACAATGCATGCATCAAAACCACATTTGTCCTTGTCAAAAATATGACAGATAGAGTGATATTAGGAAATCCCTTTATGTGTCTATTGTACCCTTTCACCACGGATAGTGAAGGAATCACTACCCATCCTTTTGGTCAACCTGTTAAGTTTGAGTTTCTCAGAAGTCCTGAACAGAGTGAGATTTCCATTCTCCAAAATATTTCAGTTTCCAAGACCCTCAACCTATTCCATCTTGACACACAGACTCAAGCTCAGAACCTTGACTCTTCCATCCCAGTTGATGTCCCTCTTGGTCCATCCCAAAGAACATCTCATATGCTGCATAAAAGATTTTGCTCGTTAACATTGCATAGTTTTTCCAAAAACAGTTTTAAAAACAAAACTTTTGATAAAACTTGTTTTTGCAAAATCCTGCAGGAAGATAAGCAAAAATCTTATTCCACAATGTGGCGTAAGTTGACTTCTTCAGCAGAGAAGAGGAACAAGGGGAAAGCACCGGCATCGGGCTATCCTCAAGACAAAAGGACTCCTGCAGTAGGTTCTCCTTTTGTAATGCATGAAGGTGCATCCTCTAAGGGAAACCGCAGAGGATCAACATCCCTTCAGGATTATGTCCCAGCAAAGGTGACATACTCCAGTGGTGACATTAATGTTATTTTACAGGAAGTTTTATCGGAAGATCTTCAATGGAAAAATGGTTTATTCAAAGACCTGCCTTTCTCCATTAAGTTCATCCTTGATAACCTTCAAGAAGCCTGGACTCTAGATAAAAAAGGCCTTTTCCAAAGAACCCTCAAAGCCCTAGAAATATACCTAGCTAACCTTGAGGCCCAAAATGATGCTATCACTAGTCAACTCTTTGGCAAAGAGGATATCCATTCAATGGATAAAACGACTATTATGGGCACTAATTATGCAAAGTTGAGCCTTAAGGCCCAAACTATCTTAAGAAGTGCTATTGCCAACTTGCCCCCAGAAATACAAACTAATATTTTTGGTTGCAAGGCTATGTTCGAATCCTATAATCAATGGTGCGAACACTTCAAAGTTCTTGTCACCACCCATTTCCCAGTTTTTGGTGAAGATAGGGATATTAACACAGAAGTTGGTCGCACTCCTGCCCAGTCTCCATGGGGACAATATTTTGGGAGCAGCCACAGAGTTTATGAGAAACGCCATCCTTTCCCTGGTCTCATAATTAATTATGAAAACAGTACAAATGATGGTACAGAAGAAGAAGCCATGAACTCAAGCTGGCTTTCCAGAATGTTTGAATATGGGTTTGTTAGGTTAATCAAGCTAACACGCCATGATCAAATTATTCAATTCCCACAGATCATACAACAGGCTGTCAAAAAAAACCAGAAGTCCATCTGTCTCCATTAGATGTTGGAGCACACTCCCACAATGGGATGGTAACAACTGGATGACTGTCATTCCCTCCAGACACCTTGTTCTCATCAATGGTTACACCTACCAAAGTCCCTGGTTTAAAGGAGATTCTTATTTATCTTTCCTAGAACCTCATAACCTTATTGACTGTTGGCGTAACTATTTCACCAATGAAATTCTCACTGTTGCCCAAGACTTGTGGGCAGATTATCATTTTGTTGGAAGCACAGGAAGAATTTCTGTCTTCACAGCCAAACCATATTCTGAAGCAGCCATGAAATTCCAATGGATTAATTACAATAATGATCCACGACGATTCATTGCTAAAGCACCAGACTATGAGGCCCTAAATTGGTGTTGCATCTGCAACCAACTCACCATCTTCCACATACACGACTATGATCATAGTCCTCCTCCAGAGTATCATGACCCATTCCAGGATTCCCAAGATCCTTATTATGGTTACAATCTGGATGAAGATTAGATTCTCCAAATAGCACCAGTCACTATTTGGAACAGTTTTCAGATCTGGTTACTATGCAAGATTCTGCACAGCTACAGTACCCGGACAAAATTACTATTCATCAAACAGTAACGATGAACGGTAATCCAGAAAAGCAAGGGGACAAAACACTATTCATATACAGTGACCATTACTGTTCACTCTATAGTGCCCCGACAGAAATTATGAGTTTACTATTCACTTTCGGTTGGAATGACATTTTCACCCGAGTTAAAGCAGTTTACTCTCCGTAATTTCAGCAGTCTTCAGCAGACCAAGATGCTCCCTTCCTCTATATAAGGCAGCCTCCTCCTCAGTCTGAAGCAGGCTTAAATTTACACAAGTCTCAGAGGCTTAAAATACCTCAGAAGTCTTTTAGCTCAGCTCAGCAAAACACTTCAACTATCCTCCCTCTCTTTACAAATTGTAAACAGATGGCTTTCATTTCTTGTATCTCAGTTTATAGCAATTGTAACCTGTACCTTTTATATTTCCGCACACAGATGGCTCATCAGACCCATCTCTTGTAACTTTCCCCCTTTTTATATATATATATATATATATATCCCAACGAAACAACATTAAAGGCTTAAAGCCATCCACGTTCAAGCCATCTTCTTTTATTTCCAAATTGCAACTATCTCTAAAGATTCAGCAGCTTTTGGATTAACCTTATTGAGGTCTTTAAAGCCATTCTCTAATATATATATATATATATATATAACCCAAGAAAAACGATAAATCTACCTAACATATATAGCCCCAAACGTTAAAGCCATATTCATAATTGAGATTTGAAATTCCATGATAAGATTCTAACTTTTTAATTCTTTGTTTCTAATGGAGAGAAATCATACCTTGAACAATCTGATTGCCTCTTCACTTGTATGTGCTCTAAACTCCAAGGAAAAACACCTCTTAGCCTCCTTAGTGATGAAACCCTAATTTATCTTTTCCTCCACCTTATATTTTAAGGCATTAAAGATGTGGGCTTGGTGGGGTAGTGGGCTGGAGTTTAAAACCCATTTAAGCTTATCTCTTTAGTCTCTATTCAGCCCATAAAACATCTTCCTCTTTTATTTATTATTTTAATTGTCGCACCAAATTGTATGCACTAAAACTTTAATTTTCTCACCTATTTGTAGCACCACAAAATTTTCTACTCCCATCTTACTATGCACACACATACATTACCTCAACTCTATATTAAAACTGACAAGGTACAGTGATAATCATAAAATCAAAATTGGGGTATTACACTCTTCCCCCCTTAAAATAAGTTTAGTCCTCTAAACTTGATGTATCTTAGTCCTTGAACATAGAGAGATATTAGTCAACCAAATTAGCATCACTAAAATTCAGTACTATCCATAACATGTATGAATGGAAATCTTAAGAATATCTTCCTTCTTAACTTTAAGGCTCTGCTTGGGAGGAGGGAATGGATTGGAATGGAAATAAATAAAAAGAATAATTTTAGAATATTCTTCCCTTTTCTTGTTTGGGAGTTTTAATTGAGGGAATGGAAAGTCCATTCCCTTGTTTGGGAGTTTAAGTGGGAGGGAATGGAATGAGTAGGAGGGAACACCCATTCCTTTCTATTCCCTTAAAACCTCAAATTTTCATTCCTCCTGAAATTAGGAGGAATGGGAGGGAATGGAATTAGATTTAGTAATTTTTTTACTAAAACTCCTAAAATACCCCTATATATTCAACCCTTTATTTTAAAACAGGGGTTTAATAGTAATATTGTCATAAAATGATTCCATTCCATTCCCTCCATGTTGCTCCCAAACAGGATTACTTACATTCCATTCATTTTCATTCCTTTCCATTCCTTTATTTTGAAACATCCAAATAAGGTTACTTAATTCTATTCCATTCCATTCTTTTCCATTCCTTTCCCTTACTTAAATACATTCCATTCCATTCCTTTCTATTCCCTTATGATTATCTCATTCTCTTCCATTCCATTCCCTTATGAACTCCCAAGCGGAGCCTAAGTTGACGGTAACCTAATTTAAGGACAATCTTGGGTAATCGATATATATTACTCACAGTCATCCTATTCCATAACCCATTATCAATGCATAATATCTTTTCCACATGAAAAAACACTATTGAATACAACCCTTATCTAGAACTCAAAAATATCATGATAACCAATCTACATTATATCATATCAAAATCTCAAATCTTAAAGAGAATTAACACAGCCATTACTTCCTTGTCTACTATCATCACCATACAATACTTACATAAACTCAGCAACCATTATTTTACTTAATAAGAGAATATAAGGAGATGGTACTTGACTTAGTTTCCTCATCACTTTGCCCAGTAATAGCAAACACTCGTCCTTGGATTTTTGGCCTTTGATTCATATCATTAAGCTGAACCATCGGCTCACTCTTCAAAGCTGGGCAATCTTTGATACGATGACCCATTTTTCCACACTTAAAACATGCCCCACTTTCACGATAGCAAACATCGTTATGCTTTTTACCACACTTTGAACAATTCTCTATTACTTGTTGCACCACCTTAGGCTCTAGTTCTATTGTAGTCTTCTTTTTGAAAGGTTTGTCGTTTTTATTTTCTTTTTGAGATTCTTCAGGCTTGGATCTCTTTTTATTTTGATCTTGAATTTTCTGATAGTCTTCACATTCCTTCTCAACAACTTTTGCCGTCTCCACTACCTCAGAGTAAGCCTTCAATCGTAAGGCTGCCATCCTAATCCTGATACTTGGTCGGAGACCCCTTTGAAATTTCTTAGCCTTCTTAACATCATTAGACACAATATGAGGGGCAAATTGAGCCAACTCAATAAACTTAGCCTCATATTGTAATACTGTTGTATTCCCTTGAATTAGCTCCATAAACTCCACTTCTTTTTCATCCCGTACACTTTCTGGAAAATATTTCTCATAAAAAACATCAAGGAAAACAGTCCAAGTCAATATCTCATCTTCCTCAAGTGGCATAGTCTTTTTGGTGGATCTCCACCAATGCTCTGCTTCCCCCTTCAGCATAAAGGAAGCAAAAGAGACTTTTTGCACTTCAGTATAGCCAATCACATCAAAAATTTTCTCCATTTACATTATCCAGGATTCTGCTTCTATAGGATCAGGGTTGCCCAAAAATGAAGGAGGACCCAATTTCCTGAATTGCTCAATAGTACATCCTTCAATCTCAGCATCTTTGGGCTTAACTGTTCCACTAGTACTAACATGCTTCTCCACCACCTCAGCAAGACTTTTGATAGCACTTAAAACACCCTCAAGGCTCTCAGATTTTGGCTCAGAATCAGAAGGGGTAGAATTGCGGGGTGGCATTTTCCTATAACCAAACAAACAACACTTAGAGTAGGATAAACCTCCAAGAAAAATCATAGTATACAAGAGATACTAAAGCTTTTACTATTCTTATGATCCTAAGTATATAGGCACATAGCTTCTAACAATTATCAAATCCATAAAAATACCCATTGATCATTCAATGATTCAAGCCTATTCTTCCACATCCTATACAAAAACATCAAAAGTCCTAATTGTCTATAGAATCATAACTTAGAGCTCTGATACCAACACTGTCACGACCTAAATCCATGGAACATGAATTTAGATGCATGACTAACTTGCTAATCTTGCACAACTAAAAGTAAAATTAATCCAAAATAATTTAAAACTTCAAAGAAACAATGCTCTTAATAAATAACCTCTTACAAAAATCTAAACTCCACAAATTAGAAATAATCTCCAAAATATAAATCATGAATTTCCAAATAAGGATAACTAAAATTCTATAAGTCTTCAAGTAATATAGAAATCGCCTACAACTTCCATGCTCAACCTTGCACCTTACAAAGCGATCAGAAGGTCCTATATTCCCAACTACACTTCAATCTGAAAAATAGTAATTGATGGGGTGAGCCACATCTAGTAAGTAATTATGCATAATATGCACAAGTTTTGTCCATTAGGTTCTTAGAAGTTAAAAGTTTTCAAAAGTTTTGTATTTCAAACTTATATTTTCTAAAGTTTGTCAAAAGTATTTTTGCATCAATGAAAGAGAAATTTCGACTATTAAATAATGTTTTAAAGAGATACTTTGAATTTTAAATAACGTTTTGAATGTCCAAATCTCATTTAAAAGAGGATTTCTAAACTAAAAGATTTTCAGAAAAGAATTGAGTTTCAAGTAAGTTTTCTAAAAAGGTTCTTGCCCTTTAAGTTTGTTTAAAATTAAGTGATTTCAAAGTCATATTCTTATTTTCCAAAGGGTATTTAAGACGTTTCTTTTAGCAAATTGGGTTTTTAAATTTACTCAAAAATTGTAAAAATATTTATAGAAACTCTTCAATTCTTATTCATTCCCTAAGAGAGTCAATCATCCTTTGATTTATGTTCTATTTGATATTGTGATCTTTGATATGCCCTTGTATTTGAAAAGAAATTGTTAATATCAAGTAAATTATTATATTTTGTGTAAATTGTGTTTTGTGATATGTGACTCAAAATAAGTGTTTTTGGAATTGATCAGATATATTAGGTATATGTGTAAATCCGCTCACAGGATTGTATGTGAGAATATGTGTTGATCCCTCAACAGTAGGGGTTAGATGTTGGTATCTGCTCACAGGATTGTATGTGAGAATATGTGATGTGTATATGTGATACTGTGCTCTGATCAATTTTATGTATGTGATTTCTAATGATTTTAAGATGTGATTACATATGTATTAAGTGATTTATTATATGTTTTGGAATAATTATTTTTGATATCATTAAATGAGTTTGTGAAAAATCAAAATACTCGTGCGTTGCTTGACTCTGTTCTGTTGTGTATTCTGTATAATTACTTACTAGATATAGCTCACCCCATCAATAACTATTTTTTAGATTGAAGTGTAGTTGGGAATATAGGACCTTCTGATCGCTTTGTAAGGTGCAAGGTTGAGCGTGGAAGTTGTAGGCGATTTCTATATTACTTGAAGACTTATAGAATTTTAGTTATCCTTATTTTGAAATTCTTGATTTATATTTTGGAGATTATTTCTAATTTGTGGAGTTTAGATTTTTGTAAGAAGTTATTTATTAAGAGCATTGTTTCTTTGGAGTTTTAAATTATTTTGGATTAATTTTACTTTTAGTTGTGCAAGATTAGCAAGTTAGTCATGCATCTAAATTCATGTTCCATGGATTTAGGTCATGACAATGTTAGTATCAGAGCCAGGTTGTTAACCCCGTGTGGGCTCGGAAAAGTGGGCCCTAACGAGGACATTAGGGATTTAAGTGGAAGAGATTGTAATGCCCCAATTTGATTGATTGATTGTGTGATAAGTCCTACATCGGGTATTTACTAGGTTGAACTGAGCTTTATTAACAACTACAAGGAGCCTCAATTGTGACTAATTCTTTTAAGGTATAGCGCAGATGTGGCTAGCGCTTTTCCTTGGGTCGTTATAACTTCTTTCTTTGATCTATTGCAATCACAAGTTCTCCTACTTATGACTTTAAAGCTCCACTCAAAGGTTTCAAATCTTCTTTAAAGTTCTTTATGCAGCAACTAAAGAGATCATCAAGTTCTTGAAGCAAATCTTCTTGACAACTTTTTGTGTGTGTATAAAGGTAAACACCTCTAGATCTCATAGAAGATTCAATACACAATTATCAAAAGGCTTCTAAAACATAGCTAAGGTTTTCTTTTTATACTTGGAGTAAAATACAAAACCCTACATGTCAAAAGGTCTTAGGCTAAATTGGAATTTGTGTAGAAAAATATATCTGCACGTGTTTCGATCGATCGAGTCTAATTTTCGATCGATCAAGCCTTGCAAATTTTGTCTAATAATTTTTGCAATCGCTCGATTCTAATTTTACAATTAAACACACTTTGAGCAAGTCTAAACTTAGACTTTATGTTTTGATCATGGTTTGCTAACATATTAGAAATTGAAGTTCTAATATATTAGTTCCTAAAGTCTTAGAACCTAACAATACAATAATCAAAATTACCAAAATACCCTTAAAAATTATTATGGATATATTCCAACCCACCCAATTACCTAATAATCAAAATTAATAAAATGCCCTTAAAATTTGAAAATGACCAAAGTACTCTTAAAACCCTCTAAAATTACTGAAACACTCCAAAAACAAAAAATGACCAAAATACCCCTATAACATAAAAAATGATTGAAATACCCCCTAAATCCTAAAAAATTGACAATATGGCCTTAAAACCTTAAAAATGTCTAAAATAACCTCGAAACCCTAAAATGACCAAAATATCTCAAAACCTAAAAATGTCCCAAATATCCCCTAAAATTAAAAAAAAAAAATTACCAAAATACTCCTAAAACCTAAAAAATTACCAAAATTCCCTTAAAACTTAAAAATTACCAAAATACTCCCAAAACCTAAAAAATGACTTAAATACTCTCGTACCTAAAAATGACCAAAATATCCCAAAACTTAAAAAAAATGACCAAAATACCTCTAAAACCTAAAAAATTACCAAAATACCCCAAGACCTCCAAAATAACCAAAATACTTTAAAACTAACTTATTCATGACAAATAGATGCAAAAATGATGGCTCTCTTTTCATTTCTTTTTTTCTTTTTCTTTTTTTATTTTATTTTATTTTAAATTTTACTAACAATTGATCTTTTGAAATAGAATTATAATTTCTTTTGTTGTAACACTTTACTTCTTTACTTAAAGAATCCTTTTTTTTTTTTTTTTAACAATGAAAAGATAGAAAATATTTTGCAATTGAAATAGATTAACACAGAGAATGCAAATATTTTAATGAAGAGGAAAAAGACAACAGGTTGGTTTCGCATAACTGTACATAACTGTGACCTTTCTTCTCCATTTTTCTTTTTTCCTATTTTGAAGGACTAAAGCTATATATATATATATATATATTTCTATAAACATGTAAGTTTAATTCTATGCATTAGTCCTTTCTTCTCCATTTTCGTTTTTTCCTATTCATTTTTTGCAAGACATACCTGCTATAAAGAATATCATTAGGATGCCTGCCACCAATCCAGCTACAAGAAAATACACAATTTTCATTAATTGATAAAACTATACAATTTATAGTAAAATGAAACACTAATCAAGAAAATATCCTAATAGAGAAAATAATCAGGTTAATATAACTGGATATAGCAAGTCTAGCTATTTTACTTTGGGTAGAAAAGGCATAACATGAAACGCAACTGCTGATTCAATGTTTTAATCCAATAGCATGTAAGCACCAGTCACACCACTTGGTAATTCTCCGTGATCAACTATATGTTCTTTGGGAATGCTTTGGAGGGGCACCACCGTTCAGAGGTATGGCATTTACAACCTGCAGACGGAATTAAAAGACAACTTTATACAAGGCATTGAATCACAAGAGAATAGATAGTGAGTAATGAAATGAATAAGAATTCAAAGAAAATAATTAGTAGCATTTAAATCCAGACATTCAGTGGAGATTCAATGCCCCATCTTTCTTCAATATCCATTATCATAAAAGGTGATTAAAAAAAAAATTGAAAAGAAGCCATTACTATAACTGATGGCAAGGGATCAGTTTCAAATTGATCAAATGATGCCAATTCCCTTTTCAATCATCTTTGGAAGAAACCAGTCAAGAATATCATTTAAGGTTCCAACTTCTGTTAAGCAAAAGATGGTCTTCTACACGTCAGGCAAACTAAATAGTTTTGACTTTAATTGAGAAAACTCTGAAGATGTTCGATCTTACAGCTTGTGCTGTTGTGCAATGTTCAATTGCATCAGATAGAGATTTACAAACTAGACAGAGAATCACAAATTATGTGCTTTATCATATGGCTAATGGTGACTAAGGCATTAAGTTCCATTTTAGTAAGGATTAAGCAAAAAAAAAAAAAAAACATACTGAATCATAAAGCACAAAAGAGCGTGATTATACTAAAGTGGAACTTTTTAAAATATATTTGACAACTAAATAATCAAATTATTGACTTCCCAAAATGATCTAGATATATGAAGTACTATAAAGCATGTGTGCTTGTCGTTGTTAACGGGGACAAAGCAAGTAAAGCAGAAAGCAAAACTCACAGAAAGAACCTTGGAAACATAGCCTGCAAGGTCACTGAACGTGTTAGTACTTAGTAGCTAAGAACTGCACAGATATGGGAAAAAAAAAAAAATACAGATGAATATGCTGGGGGAACAATAAACTCCGCTGAAGAGATTTTGGTACCTTCTTCTGATTATTATTTTAAATTGTGATTTTGAGATTCTAAATGTGACAAATTACTAGAGCTCTACAATTAGTTCTAGATATGTTTGTCTACAAAAAATACATGATAAAAGCTTTTAGGTGTGGCCAGTGGTGGCACCACGTTCAGTCCAGGGTGTTCTCAGGAACAGCTTGACTTTAAAAAAAAAAAAGATTTATATATAATAATTAAATTTTTTTTAATTTTTTTACCCTTTAAAAAAAATTACGAACACCCTCAATCAAAATTAGGAACACCCTCAAATAAAAAAAAAAAAAATTATTTGTTCTATAACCTAAGTTACCCAACCAGTAAAAAGAAATAATTGGTAAAGTTCGGTTTTGCGGCACTAGTCTTACTTTTTGTTTTGTGGTAGGCCATGTTGGCAACATTCCTTAGGCAGGAGCGTAATGGAATTCAATCAGTTTTCACGGGCAAGATTGATGTGATAGTCATGCAGGTCGTATATGCTCTTTCTGATTAGACGGAATGCTCATCCCCCAATTTTGTGTGTTGCTTAACTAGGAAGATCATGGACAGTGACGCAAACATCGACATGGATTTCATTGGCGTGTATTATCCACTCAAATTCACCCGCTCGAACCAAAACCTACTCCACTACTATTTGGGTCAAACGAACATTAACCCAATTGTGAATTTAAATAATATTTGAAATTTAATTAAAAACATAATTAGACTCAATTAACCAAAAATCTCGAGCATTTGATGGGTCATGTTGTTAAAGCTTATATTAGTTAGATTTGGTTAATTTAGCTAAATTCTCTAGAAATAATTACATTTTTTTTAACTAAACCGTAATACTTATTAGAACAAACACAAAAATAGTAATAATAATGTTTTAAATCATATTAGGTTTAATACTTATTATAACTGTATGGATTTGATCTATACCTATGTCCTATTTGTTTTATTCATTATAGATTGAACTAATAGAGATTGATTCAGACAAAAGAGGAGTATATACGTAGCCCATTGAGATATGTTTAGGAAAATAGTTTTGACTTGAGATTTGACTGCTTGTATTCTTATTCAGTGGAGTTCCATTCACTACTTGTAAAACTTTTCATTGCACTTGCAAGCCACACCTGCCACACCAGTGATGATTTTAAGAATTTTTTTCAGGGTGTTCCCNATCTCGAGCATTTGATGGGTCATGTTGTTAAAGCTTATATTAGTTAGATTTGGTTAATTTAGCTAAATTCTCTAGAAATAATTACATTTTTTTTAACTAAACCGTAATACTTATTAGAACAAACACAAAAATAGTAATAATAATGTTTTAAATCATATTAGGTTTAATACTTATTATAACTGTATGGATTTGATCTATACCTATGTCCTATTTGTTTTATTCATTATAGATTGAACTAATAGAGATTGATTCAGACAAAAGAGGAGTATATACGTAGCCCATTGAGATATGTTTAGGAAAATAGTTTTGACTTGAGATTTGACTGCTTGTATTCTTATTCAGTGGAGTTCCATTCACTACTTGTAAAACTTTTCATTGCACTTGCAAGCCACACCTGCCACACCCAGTGATGATTTTAAGAATTTTTTTCAGGGTGTTCCTTAAAAAGCACTGTTTTGTTATATCCTTACTAGAAAATTCTTACTATAATTTTTCTCATGAATTTTTCTAGTAAATCCTTATTAATTATTGTTGTTTAGTTGTTTCATTAATTTGTTTGTCTATTATAAACTATAATTTGTTATATTGTTGTTTCATTAATTATAAAATTATTAATTATTGTTTAGCCTAACATAGTAACATAATTTAATTTGTTTGTCTTTTATAATATATTGGTTAATTAAATTATTAATTATTATTTATTAGTTATACTGCTGCACCAGCACTCAGCCACACACCCCATGTGCATTTAACTTGGCCCCATGCCCCCATCCACCCCTCAATTCAACAGACAAGCCCCAATGCCCCATGACCCCCAATCACAAGACTAGAGCCAATTAGATAAAAACTAATTAATTGTATCTCACCAAAAGACACCAACACTCTAAAAGACAATTAATTTATCTCACCAACACCAACACCAACACCAACAGATAACTCCAAAAACAAGGGCAAATATTAATAAAAATTTATAAAGTAAAGCTAAGCAAAAGGCAAAAGCAACAGACAATCACAGTTCAAAGTCTTAAAGAAAGAGAGAGAGTCTGAGTCTCATTTCATAATTTCATTTCTTCACTTTCATTCTTCACTCTTCAAATAAAGAGTAGAGACACTGAGATAGTGAGAGACTGAGATTGAGATGAAATACCTTGAGGTTGAGGGAGCAGGGAGGCCTGAGGTTGAGGGGCGGCGCCGTCGGGCAGCACATCGAGGCGAGGAAGACCGATCTCCGATCCGATGTGTTTTGCCGTTCTGCAGCTCGAGTTTGAGGCCCGATCTGGCGATCTTCTTCTCCGTCCGTTGGTTTTTGTCATCCATTCAGTGGTAGCGATCTCCTATTCTGTTCGTTGGGTTAGGTTCTTTTTTTTTTTTTTTTTTTTTAAGAATCTGTGGGTTTGCTACCATCTGTAATTAGTTGAGCTTGTTGTGGGCTTGATGTTGGGCTTGCCGTGGGTTTGCCGTTCATTTTTTTTTTTTTTTTTGAGAATCTGTGGGCTTGCTGCTTGCTCTGTTACAATTTTTTTTTTTTCTTTTTTTCAGATTTTAGTTCAAATTCTTTTTGGGCCTTTTTTTTTTTTTTGCTTGAATGGTTAAATTGACCAAGCTCAAGAAAAGAGTGCACCTAAATTGAAATTAAAATTTTCAAATTCAAATGAGACTAAGAGCATCAGCATCTGGTATGCCATATGCCATATGGAGGGTGCATTTAGCATTTTTGCTCCAAATCTCCCCAATATCTAGACTGCTAAAAGGCAAGTATTGTAAAAATTTTTACAATTGTGCTATAATGCAATTTTACTTTTAGAATTGCACTGTAGCACAATTCTAAACGTAAATACTATTATTTAATTCTCTCTCCCTCCTACTTTTATTAAATAATGATAACACTCTCTCTCTCTCCTCTTTCTCTTTCTCTCTCGTTAAAACTCTTCTCTCGTCCTTCTCTCTTTAGACCTAAAACCCATAGCTTTTGTGCTTTGTCTGCTCTCTTCCTTCTCTCTTTCTCGGTGCAGATCGGTTGGCTGATGGCTGCAATCGAGTGTGGTGGTTGATCGGTGCGGATTGGTTGATCGAGTGTGGTGGTGTGGGTTTGGGTTCGGCGTGGTGGTTGATCGGTGCGGTGGTGGCGTGGTGGTTGATCGGTGCAGATTGGTTGGTTTGGTGGTGGTGTGGTGATTGATGATGGTGGAGCCGAGCCGTAGAGGTGGGGATAGTGGGTTGCTGTTTTCTTTTTTTCTTTTTTTGTGGTGTTGATGGTCAGAGAGGGTGGTGTTGATGGTCTGGGTTTTGTTTTTGTTTTTTTTGTTTTTTTTTTTGGTGTTGATGGTAGATTATGAGTTGCTGGTGGTGGTGGTGTCAGGTGTTGATGGTAGATTATGAGTTGCTGGTGGTGGTTGTGTGTAGTGCAGTGGTGGTGGGCTTGTGGTGATGGTGGTTTCAGTAAATGTTGCGGTTGTTGAACAGCAAGAATGAGAGAGAGAGTAAATAAAAATGTGTTGAATTGTAAATGAGGAAGGCTGTTGGATATATTATTTTATTGTGTAGAAATATTATTTTAATGAGTAGAATAGGAAAATGAAAGTTGGGATGCTGGAGGTATTGTAAAATGGTAGGGTATAATTGATAAAATTGCTTGTTGAGATGGTAAAATAAGATGAGATATAGAAACTGGATGCGGATGCTCTAATAGTTAATATGTTATTCATTCTCTAATATGGTTGTAAGCGGTGTTGGCTTTATGTTATAAGTAATTGATGTGGTCGTCTAAGGTCTCAAGTAAAAAGATGACCATCAAATTTTAACATTTTTTCTCTTTTTTAGAAAGTTTCAACCTATGACGTCCCGTTTTGATGATAACTCTTTATTATTAGACCAAGACACCAATCAGTTTTTGGTATAAGCAGAAATTGAATTTCAGATCTCTTATTCAACCATCAGAAACTTTACCAATTGAACTAACTGAAATCTACTCAAATTTTAACTAATAGGGTTATTTCTTTCGTTGTAATAGTATTAATTAAGTCTAAATATTACTCAATAAATAAAACTAATATTTTTTTAATTAAATGAAAAACAAACAAAAAACAAGTGAAATACTACATCTACAACATTTTTCACAACACTTTTACAATCAATCCCAAATAAAGGGTTATTAGAAGTTGTTATTAATGGCAAAAAAAAAAAAAAAAGTAGTGGATTCAAATTAGAACTAATAACAACTTAATATTTAGGAATTGTTGTGAAAAATATTGTTATTGTAACACTCCTGTTAAAAATAAATAAAATAAAAAAGCAATATACAAAAAATTCATAACATTTTTCACAATAATTGAACTGACAAACTTTTACTAATTTTTATCTAAGTCTACTACTAATATTACTTTTTTACTTTCTATTATTAATCTGCCATATTAACTGGTGTAAAAAAATTTGTCAAATTTTTTGTGTATATAGACTTTCTAAAAATTAAAAAAAAAAAAAAAAATTACATGGTTCATATTAATTAGTAGTAATTTTGCATTTAAAACAAGATAATCAGTCTTTATCTTAGACCCCCAAATGCATCAAGCCGCCCCTAGTTATAAGAACCTTAGATGATGATGGTTCCAGCGCATCCTCCATGTTAAATTTATGGTTAAGTGATTAAATTCACCATTTCCTAACAGCTTAACCTTTTAGGACAATCGGTAATTTAATATAGTATCAGAGCAGGAGATCTTAAGTTCCCAGACTTTACTCTACAACTTAAACTTTTGAAACAATTGATAATTTAACACTCTACAACACTCTTCTTGCACGAAACATATTGTTTGATAATCTTTCCCAATATATACTAGTCAACATAATTCGCCTAGGTGAAAAGCGCTTAATTGTCCCATGCAATAGTGTCTGTATAAGGATCAGGAATGAAGAGTTGACCTATGAGAATAGGAATATGAATAATTGAGAAAGGCATGAAGTATTAAAGATCAGCATAATGATAAAAGCTTCAGTAAGTAGTGTGAACTGATCAAATAATATTGTCAATCACAAAATTATAATAACCAAACAAAGCAACCTAATTGGCAACAAAACCATATCATTGAAAGAAAACGAAGAAATACCAAGTAGAACAATGGAGGGAAAAACAAATGGCAGAAAACTGCTTTCAATGTTTATTATACTTTCTTTGAAGAAAGTGGCGCTCATGACGGATATACAAGGAAATGTGATCCAAAAATGAAGTACTGAAATAATAACACAATCCATTAAAATAAACAGTTTCAGGCATATCAGAATGAACATCATAAATGCCATCCATATATTCATCCACAATTTAGTAGAAATGAACGAGCAATTCATCTACAATGCAAACACCAGGGACATAAATTGCTTTAAGGCCTCTCTGAAGACTCCAATGTTTTACAGTTCCACATGAATTAGATTTAAGGAATTATTCGATTATTTTCCCCAAAGAAAGAATGTAATATTATGTACAACATACAAATAATAGTTACTTGTGCTCCGGTTCTATTAATGATTCAAAACCTTTTTAAATTTCTTATTTCCACCAATTAAACACATCTATGAATCATGTTGCAAAGTAATCTCAACCCGAAACCCACAAAAATAATATAGTGTTCACAACTCATTCAATACATCATAACTCTTCCAAGTTACTAGTTTTATTTGCAACTTTTCAAGGTCATGTTATCGCCTTTACAAGTTTAAGTTTAAAATTCACCCCAATAAATAGCTTTGGTACGTAGTATGTGATTTTATTGCCAAAAAATTTTAATTACTCGCGACTTGACAAGTACTAATTCACTTGTTTCTCCAAATTTTGAAGAAAACATTTAAATTTTATTTATTTATTATTTACTTATTTTTGGGCAGCTAAAGTGCTCCCACATAATATAGCTCTCATCAATTTTCCGAACTAATAATTAGCTTATTTTAGATTTTGCTTGTATGCAAAAGTGTATGAAAGAAACTCAAAATGGATCCATTAATATGAAGCCCATATGCATAGATCATAGATGGTATATGTGGGTGGTCGGGATTTTCACCTCTTTGAGGCTTGACACCCTATACCTCACCTAGGCATGCATGCAACGTTCTAGGCATGCATGCAACGTCCTAGGCCGTCCTCGGATGGCCTTGCATTCACCTCGGACGGTGGCCTAGGAGTCCCACATCGAAGGAAAACCCCCCCACTTTCTACCTTATAAGCTTTGAAGCGAAGGGAGTAGTGTACCACTAGTTTAGTTATTCGAGGAGTCCCACATCGAAGGAAAACCCCCCCACTTTCTACCTTATAAGCTTTGAAGCGAAGGGAATAGTGTACCACTAGTTTAGTTATTCGAATAACTAAACTAGTGGTACATTACTCCCTTCGCTTCAAAGCTTATAAGGTAGAAAGTGGGGGGGTTTTCCTTCGATGTGGGACTCCTAGGCCACCGTCCGAGGTGAATGCCAAGCATGCCGAGGTGAATGCAAGGCCATCCGAGGACGGCCTAGGACGTTGCATGCATGCCTAGAACGTTGCATGCATGCCTAGGTGAGGTATAGGGTGTCAAGCTTCAAAGAGGTGAAAATCCCGACCACCCACAGTATACAATTTTTTCACCCCATAATTTGATAGTTAAGAAATGAGATATTTAAACCCATCTATATTGGAAAATGGAAATACCAAAAAAATGTCACTTGAGTTAAAAGACTCTTAACACTAATATTTATCTTTAAGATAATATAGTTACTCTACCTAAACTGAGGTAGAAACTGCCTTTCTTGCTATCTTTTTAGCAATATTTCAAAGGTACAAATCCGTCCAATTTGAAGGTGATGCTAAAATTATCATTGATTCTATTAATGATTCAAGTCTAAGTCCAAAAAATAAAAAAATAATAAAAAAGTTCTAAGTCTAGATTGGAATTCCAATCCATAATTGCAGTCATAAAAACTTTTCAGTGATATTATTTTTTGTTCGGCCCAAATCTTGCAATGGTCCAATTCACAACTTGGCTTGTTGAGTTTCTTTTTGTAAGACTTAAGAACCCATTCCCTTCACCAACATGGCAACATCCTTGTAGATTGGTGATGGGCTGGTTCCTCTTATCCCCATCCATTTGTCTATAAAATTATTATTATTAACCCAAAAATAAGAGTTTTAATTGAATATTATAGCTTCTCAAAAAAAAAAAAAAATTATTCCATTTGATTTGTGTTAGGTTCTAAGGTCTTAGGATTTTATGTATTTAGAACTCTAATTTGTAATGTTGGCAAACCATGATCAAAACATTGTATTTAGTCTTATTTAGACTTGCTCAAAGTTGGTTTAATATTGTAAAGTTGGAATCGAGTGGCTGCAGAAGTACTTGGGACTTTCTGTCTGGCTCGATCGATCGAAGAATAGACTCGATCGATCGAAAATCGCACAGGTTGAATTTTCTGCAGAATTTCCAACTCAGCCCTACTTCATTAAACGTTTAGGGTTTTATGTTTTTACCCTAGGTATATAAACAAAACCCTAGTCACGTTTTTGGAGGTTGTCCATATTGTATTGTTGCTCATACATTGCTGTTTTGTGTGAATCTCTTGTGAGATCTTTGAGGAGTTTTCCTTTACACAAAACTTAGGGTTTTCATGGTGGAGATGATTTCAACATCTTGAAGATCATTACTGTTGCAACCATTGGAACTTAAAAGAAAAGCAAGCGGGGAGCTTGTAGCTGATTGAAGAATTCAAGAAAGAAGTAGTCCGTGTATTCGGAGCCTGCGCGTGGTCGTGTCAGGAAGTTCTACTGGTGGGTAGCATTAGGAAGTCGAGCACGGAGCTTGTAGTCCTTTTGTACGAACTTCAATTCTTTCATAGTGAATTCAGGTTAGCCTTGAGGATCGGTGGGTCAAATCCTCCCCAGGTTTTTACCGTGTGGTTTCCTGGGTGATCATATCTTGTGTTATTTATTTTCCGCTGCTTTATATTCTTGATATGATTGTTTGGATTGTTTTAACCTAGAATTGCTTAATTTGACTAAGTAACAACTTGGCTAATTAATCTAGGCTACGCAATCTGTGTGTTTAAGGGGTCTAAAACCGTTCAATGATATATGCATTTATTCATAGGTATCAACAATGATGTAACATGTAATCAGAGGTTTAAATTGTATGGTTCTTTCAGTTCTGAAAGGCCTTAGTGTATGGGTTCTGAAAAAGAAAGCCTGCGAGGTGAACAAGTTATGTTGACCGTGTTAGCATTTTCCTTATACTTTGTTGTGGCACATCTCCCCTAAAAGGCCAATGTTTGTGTACAAATGAATCGACAATTTTAAGAATACGTAGGATATCATTATAGTGCGTTTGTAAACGATTAATTGTCATTAACATAACTCTCTATCTTTTGCATGATAACCATAATTAATTGTCATTATCCAGGTTTGCCATGGGTCGTTATTGCTTCTACGTTTACTACGATGAGGAGCAGTATTTCCACGACTTGCATGGGTTGTCCTATAGAGGCGAGTCAGTGAAGTAGAAGTTCATTGAGTTGAAATGCGGAACACACTTGAGAAAAATGCATTGGAAGATAATGGAAGCTCTAGGGTTGGATAGGGAGTCACATTAGATATCCATCGTGTACCATGCCCCCTAGCTACTTGTGAGTACTCAAGTTGTCTACAACTCAAATCCGTTGGGTTGCGATGTTGACGTGGACATGATGTGGACAGTGATTAAGCGGACCCCCCAGTTCATAGCATCCGACTTGTATGTAACTATTGAGACTATTGGGTTCCATGCTAGTGTAAGTTCACAGCATGGCAGTGGGGTGGAAGCGCCACACTTATGGCCGCTTGGCGTGCAGCCTTCCTTTGCCGATGCCACACCTTTGCCTTACAATAATCAACCATGCAGTGCAGTTGATGATGTTGACGAAACCGAAGTGTTGGGCACCACCCATACACATGACGTGGGAGGGTCTAGTCACATGTATGAACATGTCCAAGCTGATATGGATGGGGGAATTGATATTGATGCCAGCCGAGATGTGTACGAAGAGTTCATTGATACTGATGGACTAGTGGACGACGCAGAGGTCTTAGATGTACCACTGATCGAAAACAACGAGAAGGATTGCCCTACTACAGTTCCTATCCCAGAATGGTTCACATCAAACACATGGGACAATATTAAGGACCCATCACCTACATTGGGTACAGGGCATCTTATAAGTCGGCATAAAGGTGACCACCCGGCCATCGGGATGCTATTCAAGAGTAAAGCCTCTGTTCAGTATGTGTTGACCCTTTACTCTGTGGAGCATAATAAGCAATACAAGGTCATCAAGTCTAACACCAATAGGCTGGTAGTGCGGTGCATACATGAGGCATGTATGTGGTCAATTCGGGCCATTTGCAGCAAGAAGCACGGGTTATGGCAGATCAGTAAATGTACGGCTCCCTACAGTTGCTCCTCCCTCCAGGTAGCGACCAATGGGCGGATGATGGATTCAAAGTTCATCTCCATTGCACTTGAGAAGTATGTACGGGAGGACCTAACCCGAAAGGTAAGGGACTTGCGTAGTATACTGCATGCAATGCACGGGCATGATGTAACTATGTATAAGGTTTGGGAAGCCAAACAGAAGGTAGTTGCACGTATTTATGGGGATTTTAACGAGTCCTATGCGGAATTGCCACGGTTTCTAGCGGCATTGTCCGATGCAGATCTGGACACTGTAACCACGTTAAAGTGTGACCCTCGTGTCCCGGGGACTTGTATATTCAACTCCGCATTTTGGGCTTTCGGTCTGTGTATTAGAGAGTTCAGGCATTGCAGGCCAGTGATAAGCATAGATGCAACGCACCTCTATGGCAAGTACAAAGGAAAGCTATTGATAGCAATGGCAACAGATGGTAACAACGAGGTTTATCCACTTGCGTTTGCCGTTGTCAAAAGCGAGAGCACGGAGACATGGGGATGGTTCTTGGCATGCCTGTTGACCTATGTTACGGACCGTACCAATTTATGTATAATCTCTGACAGGCATCGTAGGATACAATCATGCTTCGATGACATCACTAGGGGCTACTTGCAACTGCCCTTAACCCATCACCGATATTGCCTCTGCCATTTAGTAAGCAATGTTAACACAAACTTCAATAGTGTGCCGTTGAAGAACTTGGTATGGAAGGCAGCAACTGCGAATCAAGTTAGGAAGTTTGAAAACACCATGGATTGCATCAAGAATGTCAACTTGGATGCGTACAACTATCTTAAGGAGGTAAATCAAGAAAAGTGGACACTTGTACATGACCATGGGCACCGATATGGGGCAATGACAACCAACCTGTCAGAGTGCTTCAATGGGGTACTTAAGGGCACACGTAGCTTGCCGATAACTGCAATGGTGAAGTTCACATTTTACAAGGTGAACTCGTACTTTGACGAATGTCGAAACAAAGTTCTAGAGCAGTTGGAAGAGGGGCAAGTGTGATGCAAATTTGCCTATGACAAGTTCGAGGCAAATAAAGAGAAGGCGAAGCTCTATATAGTTAGATGGATGAGCATGCAACAACAGTTATATACAGTAGAGACCCAGTCTTCATTGTTGAACACTAGCGGGGGAGACCACACCCATAGGGTTTCCCTCATGGACATGACATGCACATGTGGCAAATGGGAAGCAAACAAGATCCCCTATTCACACTTGATAGCAGTTTGTGCCAAGCACAACCACGATGCCACTGAGTATATGGATCGTTTCTACCTCGTGGAAGAATGGTATCATAGCTACGAGCCAATATTCCAACCACTTAAAGATAGGTTAGAATGGCTGGAGCCAGAAGAAAGGAGAACCGTCATGCCAAAACCGTGGTTGATCCGTGAGAAAGGTTGGCCCACGTCCACGAGAATCTGTAATGAGATGGATGACGAGGGTAGGGAGTTGCCAACCTCATTGTGGATTGAGAATGGACCAAAGTTGAAATGTGGGCTGTGTCGCCAAGAGGGTCATAACCGGTGTACATGTCCAACGCGTAATGTGGCATCAACAAGCCGTGGTGCTACGTAGCAGGTAACAATTACAATTCATAGTAACAAGGGGGTATCATAAGTTATTCTTCTTTGCATGTTTATGTATTACATAATGAGTTATAAGTAAGATTCATGGAGTAATTTTTAGTTTAGAACCATGATAGTAATACCATTGTATCAAATTTAGCTATACTTTGGGCAAGCTTCAAGGTTCTTCTGCATCTATCAATTCATGCTATTAATTAATGTGGGTTGTATACTAATTTTTGTGTTTGTTACTATGCAGAAAGGAGGCAGTCTTGCAACAACGGGAGGTTTGTAGTTCCAATACTGTTGCCATGTCCTGTGTGCCAAAGGTGCCAGAGTTTCTACGTACCGTAGATGAAGTGGTTAGACTGACTGAAGAGAACAAAAAAAAGGTGTAACTCAAATGCGCAAACTCCATGTTTGCCTAAAACCATTGTTGGCGTGTGCTGTCCAAGTTTCAAGTTAAAATTGTGAATAATGTTTAAAATGTACAATTGACCAATATATTTTTGTACATCAACGGATTTAACTGTATTAAGTTTTTACTTACAAACAAGCTTGTATGGATGATTTTCTTACTCACGTAATAGAAATGAGGGAATGATTAATTCATGGAAGTGGTTGGAAGTAGATATGAGTTCTTGTATAGCATGGTTGTGAACAGGTCCACTTTCACTGGCTTATGAGAAGGCCAACATTGTATTGGTGTGGACACTGAACATAACTCGATTTTACATGTACCGAGTTATGTGGAACACCCTTCTGGACACTTAGATTCCTCTTGGACTGCATCTGGATCAGTCCAAATAACTACTGGGCTGGGTGGTAAAGGCCACAAAACATAACTCGATTTCTGTAGAATCGAGTTACGTAGATGACAGTTCCCGTTTTACATTACACATAACTCAATTTACAAATAACCGAGTTATCTGTAGTACCCTTCTGGACCCTTGGATTCCTCTTGGACTGCATCTGAATCAGTCCAAATAACTATTGGGCTGGGCGGTAAAGGCCACAAAACATAACTCGATTTATGTAGAATCAAGTTACGTGGAAGACAGTTCCCGTTTCACATTACACATAACTCGATTTACAAATAACCAAGTTATGTGTAGTACCCTTCTGGACCCTTGGATTCCTCTTGGACTGCATCTGGATCAGTCCAAATAACTACTGGGCTGGGTGGTAAAGCCCGCAAAACATAACTCGATTTATGTAGAATCGAGTTACGTGGAAGACAGTTACCACTTTATAGTACAAATAACTCGATTAACAAATAACCGAGTTATGTGGAAGACCACTATGGACATAAATTGGGCTAGGTTGGTCTGTGTTAACTCCACATAACTCGATTTCAGTATAACCGAGTTATGTGGAAGAGAGTTACTGACACGTTTCACATAGTTCATATAACTCGGTCTCTAAGTTATCGAGTAATTAAGCTTAACCCGATTTCCTTGGTATCGAGTTACTTGCAAGCCATACAGCACTACATGGATTCCTTTAAATTTACATTGCACACAACATGGATTCCTGTGAGATACAGTGCACATAACTCGATTATTTAATAATCGGGTTATGCGGAAGGCCAGGCAATTTGCTTGATAGTATATAGTACTCAACTTACGAAGAATCAACTGTTCAACTTCTCTGCGAAAAGCACCAGACTTTGGAGAACCAGAACAATGGCTTCCCAATGGCAGAGAGACAATAAGGATGGTCCGGCTGATCGTACGTTGAGGTCCCCACACTTTTATAAGATTATTCTGCCTCGAGCTCTTCAAGAAGGACAGATTGTAAGTATACATAAATTCATGATCTTTTTTCTCTCTGGAACTAATATGCTAATACACGTCGTCCATTAGATCTTATTTTTTATGATTTTTGAAAAAAATTTACATTTGTTACATGTAGTCATAAAAACTTTAATTTTGCAATACATATGTTACATTTGAAGAAGAAAACATAATCACATAACAGAGTGCTTTTATCTCAAATTACATGATATGAACGAAAAATCAAACAGGGATATGATAGACCACAAACTGAGGAAAAGAAAATATACAGAGCACCATTTTCAATTTTTTTCCCTTATGAAGAAAATATGAAAAAGAAAATATACAAAAGATTGGACTTAAGTATCTTCCTTGAACAATTATAATAGGAAAGTTTTGAACAAGGTGATACAGAGTAGAATAACAATTATAATACTGAGCATTTTTGTGCCTCTCTTAATTGGAAAGTTTTGTTTGTTGAGTTTAGATAGAGGGTAATTTAATAAAATAAATTTCTCTTACAGTTCTTTTATTTGAGACTTAAGTCTTTTTGTTGTTTTTTTAAGTTTTAAATTGTTTGTCAATACTGAATTAGTTAGTCACAAAGCATCAAATGCAAAAAAACTATACTGAGGATATGTGCTGATACTGAGGATTTGTTTTGTCAATACTTAATTAGTTATATTTTGTGTTACATTTCTTGTAATGGTAGCTGCACAACAAGAATATATGTGAACTCAAATGCATGTGTTTATTTACAAAGCCTGCATTAATGTTATGGAGATTCTTTTTGTACAGTGGATTCCAACAAAGTTTATAAGCAAATATGGAGTTGATTTGTCCAATACAGCCTTTCTTAGGATTCCAAATGGTACAAATTTGAAAGTCAAGGTGACAAAACATGCTGGGGGGGGTTTGGTTTCAAAATAGTTGGTGCGAATTTGCAAGCTATCATGGTCTAACCCTGAGGCACTTGCTAGTTTTCAAATATATTGGAAATTCGCACTTTGATGTACTCATATTTGATGCCACCGCAACAGAAATAGACTATACTTTAGATGACCAAGCCCAAGTTTGTAGGATGGAAGATAATGAGAGTGATGATGACTCTGTTGAAATCATGGACGGCTTTACTAAGGGAGAGGGTTCAGGTTTGAATCTCACACTAAGCTTCAAGGAACTGGTTGATTGTTATTAGCCTGTTTACTATTAATTTCATGTGCATCACTTCGTATTTTCATGTCATTTCAGGATTAGCTCATGGGGTTGGATAAAATCGAGTAGGATGCACAAGCAGTTCGTTAGTTAAACTTGAACTTCACTAATGTCCTAAGAAAGATGGCGGTGTAGCTGAAAATCTTGTGAGAGCCAATGCTTTTAAATTAGAGAATCCCCATTTCACTGTTACCATTCATCCATCGTACATTGATGGCAAGGACCGTGCGGTAAGCTTTCAGCTTCACATAAATTGTTGGGTTTTAGTCATGCCCTCTTTTTTACTTTGATTTTTCATAGATCAATTAGAAAGCATGTAGCTGATACTTGTTGCTAATGATTTGTGTAGTTGTGATTTTAGGGGAAAAGATGTATATATATCTAACATCTTAGGTTCAACAATTTTTGAAATATTGCTTTCCATATATTTTGTACAGAGTTTACCCCGGGCCATTATCAACTACTTACCGAGAGAAGGCTTTAACAAGGACTACAGCAAAGGAAGTATACTCACAGTGAAGCTCTAGGTTGTGGACCGATTATGGCCTATGAAGTTATACATTTATGAACGAACTGTGGGTGCATCATGTGTCATATTTGCTGGGTGGTCTGCATTTGCAAGGGAAAATACGTTGTGAGTAGGAGATCTTTGCATATTTGAGCTGATCTTGAGGGACGATGTTGTGTTGAAGGTCCACATTTTCAGATGCATCGAATAAGTGGTTATGGTGGATGCAATAGTCAGTAATGTGTTAAACTTTAAACTTTGGATGTGTTTATTTTGCAACTACTAAGTTTATCAGTTTATTTCCGTTTTTGTTTTTGGAATGGACTGTGGACTTCAATATAGCCTATAACAAAGTTCACAGGCAGGTAACCACGCAAGAGAAGAACCAAATGTAATAGACACTCAATTCAAAAATAGCATTGAGAAGTTGATCTGGCATTTATTACTTTATGCTACAGTAGATTGCTAAGATGTTAAATGCATAAAAGGAATTTCCCATTTTACCATACCATCCTAACTTCAACTAAGTTAAGAACCCAATTTTCCATATTCTTTCCCATGTTTCTCAGAAATCAGAGGCAAATAAATAAATAAAAACAATATCTTGATACAAGTTCCATGAGAAAACAAACCATGCTTCTAAAGACAAAAGATAAAACGAACAGCAAGGGCAATTCAATGTCAAAAAGTCTGGCGTATGATCTTACAAAGTATTCATATTTGCCTTTTTTTTTTTTTTTTTCTTTTTTATAAGTATCATATTTGGCTATCTTTTTCAATCACTCAAGTGTAAACAAAGGAATCGAACGCTGGGTTTAGAAACAGAACTTGAATAATTTGACAAGTAATTTGTTTGGACAGGAAAAGCAGAATTCATAGTCACAATAATCTATCAGCAGTTGTAATGGTAGTAATGATAATAATAGTAATAAATTTAACAATAAAGTGAATGGAGAAAGTGAGATACTTTAAATAAGCAAGTGTCATGTTCTTCAGAAGTGTTGGATGCCCAACAGCAAAAGCCTTCCATTCTTCTTTGCTAATCTTGCCATCCATATCAGCATCAATATCAGCAAATGTCTAAGTAAAGAAAGAAGTCACTGTCAGTGCACAAAACTTCAAAAATAGGGTATCAGAAGAAAGAATTTTGACATCTGCCTAACCTGTATACCAGATTCTAAAAGAATGGCAACAACCATCTGCCTAACCTGAGATCTCAACAATGGTTCAACAGTAAAATTGATGGTTGGGAAATTTTAGGGATACCAATAAATGAAAACAATAAGGAATGAACATGCTACAATCTCATCTTTCTCCAATTAGAAGTACATAATGGACCAAGTATTTGAATGGTAATAGGAGCTATACTATTAAAAAAAATGAAAAGTTCCATTTCGAACTCCAAATGAATTTGATTTTAACATTTTATGTTTTACAACATTGTCTGTTAGCAGAATAGTCTTCATGAGTCAAGGACACACATGAAACTCTTCTTTATCAATGTCTTTTGGATGAAAAGAAGTAATAGATAAGATTTACACTATGTTTCAAAGTTCAAAGTTCATCATTTCTTTCTCCTTTTCTCCCGACCCAAAACAAGCTCGTAGTAAAGATACTCACTTCTTCCTTTTCAATATATCCAGTCTGTCTCAAATCATACAGCCTAAATGCAACTGCATAAAAACCAAAGGAGAAAACAAAATCAATAGCTTCAACCGAGTGAAAAGTTTGCATTTATAGTTGCATAAAGTAGAAATTGCTTCAACACTTAACAATCAATTTTGTCATCCATAGGAGCATGAGGATGGAAAACACCGAGTGCACGAACAAATCCCTCAAAATCAATGACCCCAGTTTTCTTGTCACCAAAAAGATCAAATACCTAGGTAAGAAAGGGTAGCAATTGAAAGAATTAACTGAATCACAAATCATATCAGCAACACAAGTCATCAATTTAATCAAGTTTTGAAAAGAAGAGCTTGATCATTAGAGTCAAGCATAAAAGTCAAAGCAAAATTACCCTGTCCAGAAAAAGATTCTCGCCCACTGGCATTCTAAACAGTGCCAATTGGAGCTCTTCCTTCAAATGACAAGCATACATAAGGATTACAAATTTAGAGTCTGGTTACTTCTAGGACAGAGTTCTAAAACTGCAACAAAACTCAATCATTTGAGCCAACGCAAGATGCATAGTGTACAGATGAGTAATTAACTATTGGATGAAAATCAAGATAGCAAACAAATAAATTTATTATTCATATATTATAGAATTGCCTTTGAGGTTGTCTTAGTTAATCTCTCACATATGTAAATATAACACATCTATGTCCTATCCCCAAATAGGCTAGTAATTACTACAAATTGCATGTAAATACAAAGCAAATCAATCTCAGAAGAGTAATGCAATGCATCAGAAATTCTGATCCTGACTAATATGGTTCATTAGTTTTATTTTTCATTTTAGCAAGATTGGTCATCACAAACAATAGGATTACCCTCCTGACAGTGATAAGAAGGATTGTCTGTGCTCTCAATATGATTTCTCTCAATCTAGACATACACAAAATCAATAAAGTATGGATATTTATACAATTCATCTGATTATTCTTTGTGGTAAATACTCAAGTAGATGTCGCATTATTAAAAAAGTTCAGTTTTAATAGAAGTTTATGAAATTTCAATAAAAATAAGGAGTCATTATTGTTGCATTAATATCCACTAATCAAGTTATCATAACAATTCCTTCTAAAAAAAAAAAAAGTTATCATAACAATTCACAGAATTCTAGCTACCTTGTGTATGAGACCATCATCAACAAGCAATTGACTCAACTTTGTATACAAATCTACAGCCCTGGCATGGTGTAATGTTTAAAAGCAAAGCTGAGTTGCTATGTAATATCATTGATAATAGTTGTACCAGCTGCAATATCACATTGTTATGTCTAATATAAACTGTGAATTTGCAATATAAGATGCAATATCAGATTTGATTCTTGCTTTTGAATTTGATTAGGAGTTTATCTTTATCTTTACCAAATTGTGATGAAATTAGTTAGGACACTATCTGCCCACTTTCTAATGTTGGGCAATTTTCTGGCCTAAAAGTTGGTAAACAGGTAGTTTGAGTATATCTCAAGAATGATTGACTTCATGACCAAAAGCTATAGGTATGGTAATTCCTATTGTAAATAATTCCAGAATTATAAGGCTCACTGCATAAGCTATTGCAATTAAGTTGTAAACCCTTAGACTCACTTGCCGAACTGAATTTGATATCAGCTAAGAGCATCCAACTCTCTCGAGTTCCTTCAATTAAGCATAATTCCCTATTCAGTTAAGCTCTTGCAAAAGAAAGATGTAAATGTTGGGCTATTTTCAATTAACCATAAGAAAGATTTAAATCCTTAGCATATTAAGCTCTTGCAAACAACTCTCTCTATGATTGCATAAGAACTTAATTTTTTTATTTTACATACAAATTTTAAAATGAACCCCTCATCAAATTATCTATTTTACACTATATTTTATTAAAATATAAGTTGTAAAAGTATGACCAAAGTGGCTGGAATGCTCTACGACACTACCAGAAAATAGCCCAACATTGAGGCCAGACACTTGGATTCCTCTTGGACTGCATCTGGAGCGGTCCAAATATCTGGACTTGGTGCCCAGTGAACATAACTTGAGTTATACATAATCGAGTAACAGTAAACATAACTCGTTTTCCCTTGGATCAAGTTACGTGCTACACATCAGACATTGTTGTGATTTACACTACACAGAACTTGGTTTCAGAGAAATCGGTTTATGTGGAAGACCCTCCTGGACACTTCGATTCGTTTTGGACTGCATCTGGATCAGTCCAAATATGTGGGCTGCTATGAAGCCCAGTGAAAAAAACTCAATTTACAAATAATCAAGTTATGTGAAGAGAACTCGTTTTCTGGAGTACCGAGTTATGTGGACGATTGTTCTGGACATTAAATGTATTGGTGTGGTTTACAATACACTGAACTTGATTTCACATAAATTGGGTTATGTGGAAGACCATCCTGGACACTTGGATTCATCTTGGACTGCAACTGGATCAGTCCAAATATGGTGGTTACCTAGTGAACATAACTCGATTTCTAGATAATCGAGTTATTTTCAAAGAACTCGTTTTCTGGTGTGCCGAGTTACGTAGAAGATCGGTCTGGGCATACGATGCACGTAACTCGATATCCAAAGAATTGGGTTATGTGCAACACGGCTCAACGTAACTGGATTCCTCTTGGACTGCATCTGGAGCAGTCCAAAATATCTGGGTTGACCAGTTAACACAACTCGATATATGATTAATTGAGTTATATATAAAGGCATTCCTGAACTACACTTAATGTACCTCGATTTCCTATTAATCGAGTTTTTTTTCCAAATAACTCGATTTATGTACCATCGAGTAATTCTCGGGCTATTTCCCCACCATTATAAACCCCATTGTTCTGCAGAACCTGCAGCTGTTAAGTCTTCGATTGCCGTCACTGCATCCGGTCGGAATCGACAATTTCCTGCCCAAATTCTTCGAAGAGTTAACATAGTAAGAGTCTTTTAACATTTTCTTGTCTGGCTTATGACACATTTGTGGTGTGTTATTAACAAATTTTTTATTCATGCTTCAAAGTTCATTGTCTATGTAGATTGTGATGAAGATGGGTGTTTGGGTAGTCAAATGCATTATTGTTAGTAAGGTTGCTTATCTGCTAGGTTGTCTTCGACTAGTATCCTTCTACAAAATGAACTTCCCAGTGGCGCCATATGTGTGTGGTAGTCCTTATACTGTTTGTATGTCTAAACTGTACATTGTGCAATTTAATGTTTTTTGTACAAGTTGGTGAAACTTACTACATGTAGCTATAGGAATTTTGAAAATGTGTCAGGTCCTACATCCACTTATATGTTTCCTGTATTATAATGTCGAACATGCTATTAGAATGCTTGCTATCGGTGCATGACATTATTGATCATTTTGACAAAATTCAATATGTTAACAAATTGCATGTTGGCTCTTTGAGTTCAACTAAAGTTCATATACTCTAGGTCTCTGTCTTCAAATTACTGGTCCACTTGGACCAAAATGCATTACATTTATTTAACCAACTAAACAACCCGTGAATAAGAATATTGTTTTTTCATTGTGTTGTTGTAAACTGCTTTAGACAGTATATTGTATGGATGATTTTATACACATGGTAGTGCGTCATATTTGGCAATTTTTGTTCTCTACTTCAAATTTCATTGTTTATCGGAAGATAATGGGGTATTTGGTTATGTTTTTGTGTGAGTTAATCGTGTTTCCACTAATGACCATCAGTTAGTTATGGCTCTAAAGAGAGCTAAGAGGGGAAAATGCAAAGCTGCATTTGAATAGGAAGTGGTGTATCAATTAAGGTTCCTCACACCCGAGAATGAGCAAACCTTTGAAACCTTGATTAAGCGTAGGCGTATTTGGGGAGAAAGGCAAATCAATCTACATGAACTGCATCCTTCCGTCTGTGAGAATCTACAGTCTAGGCATTAGCTGTCCCTGTGTACAAACATACAACCCCCTCCAGCTGACTTGATTAGAGAATTCTATTCGAATCTATCAGTGCATAAGGGTCTCGGGGGTCAGAAGGTGGCATCGTCCATACGTGGTGTACCGTTTACAATAACTAGGGAGTGTGTATCTAAAGCTCTTGATGTACCTATAATTTGTAGACCTACTTATCCATACTCTATGTCTCCTTGTGTTGATGATGTTATGGATGTCCTTTGTGGACGATCAGTCACTCGGGGTTCTGACTGAAGTATTAGCTCAAGTGAGTTGACTGAGCTTAATTATATCTTCTTTAGGATAGCTTGTCACAACATTTCCCCTATCTCTCATATCCATACAATCCCTGTACATAGGTGTTTCTTTCTTTACGCCCTCGTCACCAATAGTTCCATTTGTTTTCCTTCCCTTTTCATTGAAACCATTGTGGAGGTGCATAGGAGCAAGTATAAGAGGCATGGTTTGTTTTTTCCAATACTCATCCATAGGGTCCTCAAATATTTAGGATTAAAGAATTTTCCTTCCCAAGAGTTGGTTCACATCCAAGCCCTCATAGGAGCCAAATTTTTGAAACAGCGAAGTGCCCAAAAGAAGGTTGTCAACCCCAGTGCTGGTCCATCCAAGACACCACGAGTACGGTCTACTACTGGAGATGTTCCAGATGAGGCCATGCATGGGGATCCCACAGCTGCTGTTGCCGAGGATGGTGATGATGGTAGATGTTGACACTGCTGATGCAGCGCATACAGGCCCTCTTCCTCCCTCTCTTCATGCTATGATGGAGATCATTATAACAACTCAAGCAGCCTATGGGCAGCTTTTACATGGTCTTCTTGTCGAGGTTGCAGCTCTCCGAGCAGACATAGCTGACTATAGACGTCCTGTTCCACCTTCTCCACCATTTGACTCTTCATGATTGCCATTGGCCATTGTACCCAAGGAGGGGACGAATTTGTTGTAGTTGTTATAGCATATTTGGAGAATTGTATGACAGTTCTATGAACTAGCTTTCAGGCAGTTGTATATTTTGTTATTTGAGTGGCAATTTGATGAACATGGTATCCGTGGATAGTAATTTGATATATTAATATGATGACTAGTTTCATGCCCATCGTTACTATTATTAGTATTATTGCAATGGTTCTAACTGTAAGAACCGATCAATTTATTATGTGATTCTAGATAACATCAAGTAGATCCAAGTCAGTGTGTAAATCAGATTTATTTCATAATTCTGTATGGCACTCACATGTTATTAGATTATAGTAATTATTAATACAATTTGAAGGTTTGTGAAAGATTTATTTCAACTTTGGTTGGCTTGTTTCACACCCACACTCACGTGAATACATAATTCTGAATTTGGATGCATACAGGTCCCATTTCCTGCACCTTCTTACTACTTGCCAGCTTTGATATAACATTGGGAACATGTAAAACCCTGTTTAGATTGCAATGTTTTTCCAGCATGTATTGACATGACAAGCCCTAATAACTGAAATTTTAATTAAATAGTAGACCATGAAATGAGGTTATAAATGCACCAGTGATATAATGTTAACTTTCTACCCCGCTAACTTCATAGATTGATTAAGCTATGAGTCGTAACGCCTCAACATCAAAGCGTACAATGCGAAACAAGTTTGGATCTACTTCATCAAATGCATCATCACAAGTTCCAACAGATCAACAACTACATACATACACAGACCACTATGGAGGGATATGGGTTGGAAAGAAGAGAGATTTCATTAATATGCCAATATACACGTATGAGAGTCTTGGAAGCATCGGGCACATCATGGTCGGCAAACCTACAAAACTAAGTACAGATACCACCGCAATAGAGTTCACTATAGCAGAACAAGCGGAACCACCATGGTCAACCCTATACGAGAAGAGGTGTGAGTTAGAGGTGTATTGTCGATGGCACGGGATACGAGTTCCTAAGGCACGCTCAGCCGAGTTACCTAGAGATGAACCTGCCAACATACTTGCTCGTCTTGAACAAGAGAACAATCAAATGCAAAGACGACTAGACCGTTTTCATGCAATCCAAAAAGCTAGGAAGCACCTAAAGGGGAAGGCGCAACAGCGAGCCATCAAGTCTATTAATGAAATTACTGCATTAGATGATGAAACAGATATTTCAGACTTCTCAGATTCAAGCAATGATGATTTTCAAAAATTTCTACCTACGAACATTAGATGTGTTGTTAATGTCTACACATTATGTGCAATACATAATGTTGTTGTTAATGTCTAACAAATGAAAATTATGTACGTTCAATTTTTGCAACTCTAAAGATTAACTGTTCATTAGTTTTGACTAAGTTTATGTGAAATCAGTTTCTCATTTCTTCCTTGTTGTTCTTTGTTGCTACATTTAAGTAATGTGCTTTGGTTGGACAATGTCCTTTGCTTTGTAATGTAGGAAAAACCGCAAGAAGTGAAATGCCTCCAATTTATATTTATTGCACATTACTTGTAGGAAAATTTAATAGATTCAATACATACAGACTCATCCAAAGCACACAGACCAACCGCACACATGATTAAATAATACGAATAATTCATTTATATGAGTTGTTTGAGTCGTGGTGTCATATACACGTATCCGTGTATCTTAGTTCTTATAGTATCCTACTTTATATAGATACATTACATAAAGACTTCTCCAAACCAGAGTAACCACTCACTTACTGAAAATCCATATGGCTCACACAACACACTGTCACAATGATATTTGGTTTGCTTAGAAATAGGGTAAAGGCCTAAAAGCCTGATCTGGTTCTAAAATGTTCCATTCAAGTTATTGGTTTGTTGTAGCATTGCTCCAAACCTCCCTAATATTGCAATTGTGGTGATCGGAAGCCTTTGATGTAAAACTTGGAAGCATCATTTCCTTCATGTAATTTTACATTGCTGTTGAGAAAATGTAACTACATTTTGTACCCACAAAGACTCCCTGAAATGTTTGTAAGGGAATATGGGGATAAAACTCTCCAGTGTTGCTACACTCGCTGCACGTAATAGCAAGTGAGATTGGAGATGGCTAACACAGCTCTACCCTATTCAGCCAAGTCATGTTCGCAGTTCTGCATGTGCTGCTCAACACCTCAGCACTGTTAAACCCTGTTCAGTCCTATCATCCATGCTTACGTGAATAAACAGATATGCAACCCTTTGCAATGCACTATTTTCAAGGATGCAAAGGATCCCTCAAAAGTGTAAGCAAAATTTTGGGGGTGAGCTGTCCACCATTGCTACACTCGATTGATGGAATTTTGCATATGATGCTAAATAGCTCGACACTGTTGAACCCTGACCATAAGTACCTATCCCCACTCACGTGAATACACAGATGTGCAACCCTTTGCAATGCACCAATTTCGAGGAGGCAGAGCATCCCTGAATTAGTTATGCTTACATTTTGGGGGTGAGCTGTCCACCGTTGCTACACTGATGTTCACAGTGCTGCATGTGGTGCTCAACAGCTTCGCACTGTTGAACCCTGTCTAGTCATATCACCTACACACATGCCAATGCACAGACATGCCTTCTTTTGCAATGCACCGTTTTCAAGGATGCAAAGCATGGTTGAAAAGTTTATGATACATTTAACACAGCTTAGCACTGTCTCATTAAGTCATGTCAGATGAAGCACAGGAATGCTAAATAGTCTTCATCAAGACATGCCAAACTGGTCAGAGAACAGTCTTAAAACCACATCCATCAGATATAAACCATACTAGTGATCAATGTCCCTAATTAAATATAAGCATAAACATCACTAGTTAAAAATTTAAACATGTTATCCTAATCCAACCTTTGGTGGTCAACCACGTGAAATATTGAGACACTAAGCACAACAGGCTTCCTCTCGATCGCCTCGAAGACACAGACATCTCCTGCTTCTAAATTATTGTGCTTTCGAAAATGCAACCCATCCCTTCTCGAATCTCATTGTTGAATATGTTTTGATGGAGGGTAATAGCAAAAGACATTGAAGTGTGACATCATGATCACATTATGTATAAAGGCTCACCATATTATACGGCCGCGAGATACCCAAGAAAGAAGAATTTTTAGGCTTGAACTTTTGAGTTGCTTCAATTGCTCTCTCTCTCTTCCTATTGACATGCTAGATAATGTTTTCAAAACATACTTCTCTCTGACTTCATGTTTTATGGGTCTGTACATTGAGGTTTGCTTATGATGAGTTTGTATCGCCTTCATCTAAGTATATTATTTCTACCTGATGATCTTCCAATTTACAATTCTTCCTAGGTGGATATTGAATCTCAGTGGTAGTCTTATCAAATATAAGAACATGGAATCTGGAATTTCCTTCATACCTAGGAACTAAAATATAACCATAACAAATAGAATGGTATTCAACTGGAAATCCTGCCAACCATTACAAAACCAAATGTTGTTATTAGCTTTCTTCAATCCCACTTGCCAAAAGTGTGGATAGGGAGCAATGAGTGTAGCTACGGTGGAAAGCTCAGCACTATTAAACCTTGACCAAAAGTACCCATCCACACTCACGTGAATACACAGAGCATCCCTGAAAAGTTCATGCTTAACAGCTTCGCACTGTTGAACCCTGTCTAGTCATATCACCCACATGCATGTCAATACTCCTTTTGCAATGCACGCTTAACAGCTTTTACAATGCACTGTTTTCAAGGATGCAGAGCATCCCTGAAAAGTTTATGATACATTTATCACAGCTCAGCAATATCTCATCAAGTAATGTCAGATGAAGCACATCAATGTTGAGTAGTATTAACGTCAATAAATACGCAACCTCTTTTGCAGTACACATCACTAGCCCGCTGCTGTAGCACAAGCTATAGCCATACCAAATAGCTACCTTAGCGAATCACATGCACCAACAGACGCCACTGTACAACCAAGTCCCTTACCTGTTTTGCATGTGCTCCTCAACACCTTGCCACTAAACAATACACTGTTGAGCCATATCATCTTTATTCACGTGAATACTTACCCTTACATATAGTCACATCCACGTGAATACTTGCCCTTGCAAAACCCCTATATAAAGTCCCATTTACATCTACCCTTGCAAAACATCTACACATACCGATCTAAAGTCACATTTTCCAATGTCAATGTGCAATTGGATGCTACCTCATTTTCCAGATAACTATAGAAGGGAAAGAGATTCTGACGAAAAGGAATACTATGCAGGATTGCGCCGGGAGTGGGACTTTCGCGTGAATGAGTCCAACGCTCTACACGATGATCTTCTGCGACTCGGAGCGCCTCTTGTCGACCGTAGCTCACTTGCATTGCCACAGCAAAACATGCACCAATATTAGCGTGCAGTTACTAAAATAAAAAAAGAAAACAATCTTATGATACTTTGTAGGTCCAGGTATCACATGCTACAACTAGCAGAGGAGCAGGCCGCCGCAACGAACAACCAACTCACTCCAGCGGAACATAACAATATCCTCAACTATGAGGACTACTTGTCAGAATGAATGTCTATGTGGTGTGTGTGTTATGTCCAGTGTTAAGTTAATAATGTTAGTGTAAGTTATTTTAAGTTTTCTGTGTTATGTCGTACGTGCTTATTGAAATCATCATGTGTGTGAATATTTAACTTTTATGCGTTATGTGAGAATAATCTAGATTACGAATAACGTACATGCTCCTCATAATCAATAATAAGGTTTACATAGTACAAATGCAACAACGGTGGCACACATACATATAAAACATAGTTAAACAAAATATTTCTCCAACAAAATCTAATAACACCACGGCATGATTACTCTTCATCTGACATCTCCACGTCTGACTGATAAATGGGATCGACAAGAAGTGATTGCATGAACTGTGCGTGCTCGTACCACCCTTCCTCCACTGACTCTCGAATCTTAACTTGGGTCCGATATCGATTAAGACGTATCTTCATTCGATTGTTTTCTTCTCTTATGCGGTTCAATGCTTTACGAAATTCGTCGATTGTGTCTCTAGGTGATAGGCCACAATCTAAATGACCCTTTGTGATTAACTCTAATTAATTAATTAGCCAAGTTATTAATTAATCAATTAATCATGCAATTTCGTGGAAGCACAAACAAATCACCAAAAACTAAATATGCAGCGGAAATTAAATAACACGGTGATTTGTTTACGAATGGGGAAAAACCTCGCCGCAAAAACCCCACCAGGTGATTTTCAGGTCACAACTCCTGAACCTCCACTATTATCAAATTAAGCGGTTACAAGTAAAGGAATCCCCAGTACCTTACCAACCTACAGTTGAACCCTTACCCCAATACCCAATTGGACTTGATTTGTAGCGACAGTTCCCACCTTTGATGCACGGCTCCCAAGTACGTGACTAACCAATGCGCGGATCCCAGTACGCGACTTCAGAACACCAACTTAGGAAGAACGGTTGGCTACAAAGTTCTTCAGTTCATCCTTTATGATGAATAGCAAGAAGATGCTTGGTTACAAAACCCTACGGTGCAAATACACAGCAACTTCTTGAAGGAAGATGAACTAGGTCAAGAACTTCATCTTTTGATCACAATTTGCTTGAACAGAGATTGCTCAATGATTTTGCAACTTGTGTCACACTTGACGGCTCTTAAAATAATCCTTTTATATGTTTAGGGTTAGAAGAAAAGAAGGTCCAAAAACATATTCACGGATCCCAAGAAAATCAGATTGGAAATCTGAGTTTTTAAATCTCGACAGATAGCAGGTGTCAAGGTAGCTATCGAGCAGGTGTCAAGCTTTAATGAAATTGCACTTCAGCAAGCTTTTTCTTGGACAGACTTGATGACTTCAACACTTGACCTTGAAACCTTGTTTCTTGAAGTATTAAAAACACCTAGAACTACCCAATTACAAGTAGAGTGCGTTTTGTCAAAGGATTAGCCAATTTACATGAATAAGTGACATATGTTCTTAACAAGTGAAAACATATATGTCCTAACAATCTCCCCCTTTAGCAATCCGTGACAAAACCACAACAAACAAATGAGCATACGAGAGAAGTCATAAATCACTCAACTCATATTCACTTGTTTGAATACAATAAAATCTATCTTAACACAAACTCTTGAAAAACTTTGCAAGAAGAGAGTTTATGGCAAGTAGACTTTGACAACCTATATTTCTGAAACACTTTAAACAAAACTCATCAAGGCATCTTGTGTGAAACAGAAATAAATAGATTGCATACAAGTATAAAGAACATGTGTATAAAGATAGAAAAGAAACAACACATGAAGGGAGAGGTGAAAGAAACATACATCTACATATATAGAAAACAAGTACAATGTATGTAAAATGGTCAAAGGACCTCATATACATGATCAATGTATTTAAAAGGTAAGAAAAGAAAAGATACATATAAAGCCTCACTACATCCCTCAGAAAAGTCAACACTTCCTCTATCAAAAATGTCTTATACTAACTCTCCCCCTAAGATGATTACTCTCATATCCCAAAACTACTTCCCCTTTTTGTCACGAGTGACAAAGGGTAGAGTGTCATGTAGACATCTCATCGGCAGAGCTAGCATCCCCATCATCATCATCATCATCATCATCATCCTCAGAATCTGAAGTTGCTGGAGTAGGTGGTGAAGGAGTAGCCTCTGGAGCAAATCCACCCATGGTCACCTACCGTCGTGCAATACGACCTACATGAACATTCACTTGATACAACTTAGCAGAGAGTGTATCAAGGTGAGTGTCCATGCGCTGCAGCTGCGCCATAATATCTCCCAGAGATACATCGCTCAAAGAGGAAGAAGGAGCAGATGTAGATGGAGCTAATCTGGATGGAGCCGAACGGGAGGGAGGAGTGGCATCCGGCTGTCTCGACCTGAACTGTACCTCACTACGTTTTACGGTAGCGGCATCTATAGCAAATATGTGTGTGAAGTGGTCGGACACAGGAAAGGGAATGGAAAAATGGCGTAGGATCCTCGTGATAACGGAAGGAAAGATGAGCTTATCATGGGACGCCGAATCAAGATAAACATCTATGATAGACAGGATGAAGTGAGAGGGAAAGTCTATGGGAAGATGCTCTAGAAGTGATAGCAAAAAATGAGCACGAGGCTCTGTGATAGAGTTATAGTGAGAAAGAGGATGGAGAACAAAAGTCATCACCATGTTGATAAATCTAGGACCTTTAGCAAAAGGCCTACACGATGTGAACTGATGCTCACCCCAATCAGCAGGGCGCTGACAGAAGGTGGAGATGAGCTCATCTTTGGACACAGTCCTCAGATGCTCACAAGAAGGATAGTCAGGAAACTCTATCCTAGGAACCTTAAGCATATCTGCAACTAGTTACGGTGTGACAGGGATGCGCGTACCTCGAACGCGAGTGAAAAAGAGAAGTACTGAACGATCTATCCTGTGCATGTTGGAGTAGAACTCCCATATTAGCACGAGAGGGCAAGTGACCGGGATGTCACACAGTGACCCCCATCCCCTACTGTGAATGACAGAAGGAAGGTCAGTATCAGCAAAGTCCGCCAGAATGACTTGGCATTTCGAATGAACACCTCGTCTAGAAAAGTTCCCTGAAAATGCCTTATGGGCATCTCCATCACGGAACTAAAGGTTAAGGGGAGCAGAATCAGAAGAAGTAAAAGCTCTAGAACGCAGAGGGTTCCGAGCAGGAGTGGATTTACGTTTGGGTGCTATAGACACTACTAACGTAAAAGAATGAGAGGGAGAGAGAGGAAAAACACTCAAAAAAGTTCCCAAAACAGTTCAAATATGACAAATATATTGAACAACAAGTACGTATGCATGAGAATGCATGAGCATGTGACATGCAAAGCAAAAATTTCATCATGGGCTCAGCCCAATCCAATCCTATCAGCACACAGCATATAGCACACATCTAAATGGATGTAAATATCATTATAATGCACATGAAATGCAATGTATGACATTTTAAAACCATTTAAGTGAAAACCCAACCCAAAATTTCAAGAAACACTCATCAATTTTGAAAAACCCCAAAAATTTCAAAAAAATCCCAAAACCTAGGTTTTAAAACATGCAATGCATGAAAAAGGAAGGGAAAAGTGATCTTACGAAGTGATTTAAGAAAGGAATGATCAAGATCCAAGTGGGTTGGAAGATTTGAGTGAGAGAAGTGTGAAAAGGAGATGAAAAGCCACGGAGAGATCGAGAGAGATCGAGTGAGAAATGAAGAAAAACGCGACAGATCCTTAAATAGGCACCTCAGTAAATCTCGACAGCTGAGGTGTCGAGAGGTATCGAGGAAGCTGTCGAGAAAGGTATCGAGGAAATTGCCGTCGACAGATGAAGGTATCGAGAGGTATCGAGATGCAAGATGGATTTCAGATAAGAGATGCTCGATCGATTGCACGGGTGTCGAGGAGGTATCGAGGAGGTATCGAGAAGACAGAAGATTTCTCGATCGATCCACAAGGTGTCGAGACAGGTGTCGAGAAAGAAGACACAAACACAACCAGTGAATCTCGATCGATCCATCAGGTGTCGAGAATCTATCGAGGGGACAGAAACATTCTCGATCGATCCATCAGGTGTCGAAGAGGTGTCGAGATTGCGATAAGAAATGGCTTGAGAAGCTCGACAGATGACCAGGTATCGAGGAGGTGTCGAGCCAGTAGTAAAAAGCAGTTTTTCAAGAAGGAAAAAACACAAACATGAATGCAATCCAACACACATCTCAACCAAAGATCCACTCAACATATAAAGCTCTCAAAAACATCTCTCAACAAAAATTTAAGCACATGGATCCTCCAAAACACACACACACACTAAACAAATCTAACCAATTTTATTTTTCAAAAATAAGTTATGACAGTTTAGTGAGCATACATTAGCACATGTAAAACCTTTGTGATGGCCAAATCACATTGTACCTGCACATGTATCAAAAGTAGCAAAGAATATTGCGTGTTGTGTGTGAAAAACATAGCAAGATTGCATATGTGTATACATGTTATGACGATCTAAGATATGAGAAAATAACTTTAACTCACACACAATCATAACTGTTTGATGGAGACTATCACCTTCAAGGTACATCCTATAACTCCCACATCTCCTAGAATACACGCTTGCAACCATATTTAAAGCATTTTTAATCTTTTTGCTTTTTATTTTCTTTGCATGTTTTCTTTTATTTTAGCATATCATACATGGGCATATAAAAGAGGGAAAAGAAATACCCAAGATGTTAAGCATTTGACATCGCACTTTTGCTATGCCGAAGCATACGAATGTCTTTGACACTGCACTTTTGCTATGCCGAAACATACAAGTGTCATATTATGATTGGCGGGCAACAGTGGTGAGATGGTTATTTATGCCTTTCTCTTAGGATTTTCTAGTCCTACCCGTCAAAAAGAGTGATATGAGTGTTAAGCTTTAAGAGATAACCTAATCTTACTCATCACAAACAAGAGCCATAAAGCTCACTTGCTTAGTTGTGCATAGAGATGCTCATCTAAGCTACAAGAGATACAAAGTTTAGAAAACTTTGTTTCATTGGCCATCCAAGGTACACAAGTACCAAAGTACACAGAACATACACTGTTTTTGTATTTTTCTAATTTTTCAATTTTTTTTTTCAAAAACAAAAATAAACAAAACTGAAAGTAAACACACAAAACATGTTAACAAAGCAAAGCAAAAACTAGATTGACTCAGCAAAAAAACAAAACACACAAGCAATGCAACAAACAGAACAATAAGAAGGGAAAAGAAAGTGGTAAAATCACTTAAAGTCCTTTTTCTTTCACACCTTGGAAGAGCCTTTCCTTTGATTGAATCCTTGAACCGGCGGTGAGGGGGAAGAATTTAAACCGTTCAAGTTCGAAAGGAACATGAGGGCTTTTAGAAGATCTCCAAGAGGAGCAAGAGAGGATTGAAGCTGATTTTGGCTTCCAGATACTATCATGTCATTGCTCTGTTGAGTGGCTAACCATTTATAGCAATTTGGTCTAGTATGACCGGCAGCTCCACAATGATGACAGAGATGCTGCTTCTTTTGTTTAGGCTTTTGAGAGTTAGCCTTCTTAGCCCTAGGGTTTTGAGCATCTTTCTTATCTTGCTTAGGGGGTGCTCCTAAGATAGATTTACCTTTGTCTAAGTTCTCACTAGCTAATTCAGTTTTAACATCAATATTCTCAATTTCAGTGTTATTAGCAGGAGGAACAAAAACAGTATTGCTAGTAGAAGCAGTATTAGAGAAAGAGAGACCATACCCCAAACCAGTTCGATCCGAAGCAGGTTTCTGATTACTAATCATCTCATAAAGTTTTGCACTTGAAGTCCTCTCCAGTTGAGCTCTTATTTGAACTAGCTCTGCTTCAAGCTTCTTGGTCTTCTCAGCCAAAAAGTTGTTTTCAAATCTCAGTGCTCTAATAGTTTGATTCGCCTCATCAAAATTTGTGGACAACTCTTCACGATCAAGTTCCACATCACTGAGCTTCTTGGTGGCCAGCCTATATAATTTCTCATGCTTTTCAGAGAGCTTGTACAGCTTCTCATAGGCTGAATGGATATCATCTTGATCATCCATCTTCTCAAATTTTGACTCCACCAGTTCTTCTTCTTCATCCACTTCTTCAACAATCCCTTCAGTAGGATTGACTGTGCCAGTGAAGGCATTTAAGATTCCATCATCCTCATTGTTGGAATCATCTTCAGGCTCAGTGTCACTTAGAGTTGCAGCAAGTGCCTTGCTTTTCCCAATGCTCTTGAGATATATAGGACACTCATGTTTCATGTGTCCGAATCCATGACACCCAAAACACTTTGGTCCTGCAGGAACAGTGTACTGACCGCCATCCTTAGCATCCTTCTTCCCTTTGTCTTGGCTTTTAAACTAAGAAGAACTGAACTGCCTGCAATCCTTGTCGAAGCTCCTTCCATTGGCATTCTTCATAAACTTCTTGAACTGCCGGGTGATGTAGGATTTCATCTTGGAATCTTCATCATCGGAAGACTCATCTGTATCACTGCTCTTTGCCTTCAAGGCCATGCTTTTGCCTTTACTTGACTTGCCAATCCTAGATAACCCTATCTCATAGGTTTGCAAGTTTCCAACCAGCTCAGTCAAAGGAATCTTGTCAATGTCCTTTGATTCCTCTATCGCCGTAATCTTGGCATGGAATCTCTCAGGTAGAGATCTAAGTACTTTCCTCACAATCTTGGGTTCAGGGATGGTTTCCCCAAGATTGAAGGCTGAGTTCACTATGTCCTTGAGCTTGGCATAGAACTCATCAAACGACTCATCCTCCTCCATCTTAATTTCTTCAAAGCTAGTAGTGAGCCTTTGAAGCTTTGAATCTTTGACAGCCTTTGTTCCTTCATAGGTTGTTTGGAGGATGGTCCAAGCCTCCTTAGCAGTTTCAGTTGAGGATATCTTTTTGAACTCCTCATTGGTGACTGCGTTAAATAGGGCATTTAACGCTCTGCTGTTGAAGTTTGCCGCCTTGATCTTAGCATCATCCCAATCGGCTGGTTCTTCTTTTGGCTTAGTCCAGCCAATCTCTACAGCTTGCCACACCTTTTCATCTAAAGACTGTAAGAAAGCTCTCATGCGTACTTTCCAATATACATAGTTAGTGCCATCAAATAAAGGAGGTATAATTAAAGATTGTCCTCTATCCATGACAAGCAGGGGTCAATGGATCAACACAGCAAAGATTAAACCCTAATCAAAGTATGCCTGCTCTGATACCACTTGATAGGCCACAATCTGAATGGCCCCTTGTGATTAACTCTAATTAATTAATTAGCCAAGTTATTAATTAATCAATTAATCATGTAATTTCGTGGAAGCACAAACAAATCACCAAAAACTAAATATGCAGCGAAAATTAAATAACACGGTGATTTGTTTATGAATGGGAAAAAACCTCGAGGCAAAAACCCCACCGGGTGATTTTCAGGTCACCACCCCCGAAACTCCACTATTATCAAATCAAGCAGTTACAAGTAAAGGAATCCCAAGTACCTTACCAACCTACAGTTGAACCCTTAGCCCAATACCCAATTGGACTTGATCTGTAGCGACAGTTCCCACATTTGATGCACGACTCCCATGTACGTGACTAACCAATATGCGGATCCCAGTACGCGACTTCAGAACACCAACTTAGGAAGAAAGGTTGGCTACAAAGTTCTTCAGTTCATCCTTTATGATGAATTGCAGGAAGATGCTTGGTTACAAAACCCTACGGTGCAAATACATAGCAACTTCTTGAAGGAAGATGAACTAGGTCAAGAACTTCATCTTTTGATCACAATTTGCTTGAACAGGGATTACTCAATGATTTTGCAACTTGTGTCACACTTGATGGCTCTTAAAATAATCCTTTTATATGTTTAGGGTTAGAAGAAAAGAAGGCCTAAAAACATATTCACAGATCCCAAGAAAATCAGATTGGAAATCTGAGTTTTTAAATCTCGACAGATAGCAGGTGTCGAGGTAGCTGTCGAGCAGGTGTCGAGCTTTAATGAAATTGCACTTCAGCTTGCTTTTTCTTGGATAGACTTGATGACTTCAACACTTGACCTTGAAACATATATGTAGAGTGCGTTTTGTCAAAGGATTAGCCAATTTACATGAATAAGTAACATATGTTCTTAACAAGTAAAAACATATATGTCCTAACACTAGGCATCTGCGATGCGAGTCGCCGAGGCACTGGCAACTTAAAACCAACGAGTTCATCATAAAACATTTGCTGTTCACGAAATAACCAAGCCCACTCCTGTCTCATGGTATTGTGAACATAAGCACTATTTCGCAAATTCGGATTGATTGGATAGCTGAACTTATCTTCTAATACCCAACAACAACCCATAGCAGTGAACACATCATGAGGCCTATAGATTTGTGGGTTGCCAGAACCAGACATTGACACTGAGTACAATAACACCAACTGATCAAGTTAACAGTGTGCATCAACTATTGGTAAATAATGTAATGCTGAATACAATAATGAAATACTAACGCTAACACTAACTTTTGACCATGTGCAAACAAATTGTTGTTAATGTCTACCCATTGTGTTCAATACATAATGTTGTTGTAAACGTTTGACCAATGTGATTATGTGCAATACAAAATGTTGCTATAGTAATGATTTCATTCTTTTGTGACCAACGTTTACTACAACAAACAACCAAAACCACACCAATGTACTAACTTCACACACATTCACCCAAAAAAATAAAAATTTAGTACAATATCAAATAAAAATATCACTGCCCTAAAATTCTGGTGTGAGTTTTCTACCTGAGATGATATAAACTTCAGTTGAGTCTGAAAGCTGTTGATCTAAGCAGAGTGAAAGTTCAGCAGAAATCCAGACACACTAAATGGGAGGAGGTGCGGAGAAATTATACGCGAATAACTCGATTTCGGAGAAATCGATTATACTTTATAACTCGATATTACGGAATTCGAGTTATGTTAAAACCATATATCCGTACGCCTGACACAAAAACAGAGCGTACCTCGATATTAGTATAATCGGTTACATTACTCGATTAATATATAATCGAGTTATTTAGGGATTTGAAAAACAAAATACCATGCTGGAATTCTAGTGTGGCACAAACCTGAAGCTAACTCGGGTATACGATAATCGAGTAATTCATATAACTCGATTCTAGTATTATCGAGTTACGAAACAGGGTGTACTTCCCTGTTTAGTTTGAGAATGAGGGCAATCGGATGTTTAATTTTCCGGAAAAGGGCAGATGCCCATTTTGTCCGAATTTTCACTAATTATAAAATATCACGTCATATTATAACTTAAGGAGGAAGAGATTTCATTGAAAACCACAACTATTGAAGGACGAGGATGATGATTGATTTGTGTTGCCTTGGCTAGTTGGCATAGACCATTATTAGTCCTTTTTTTTTTTTTTTAGACTTTACGGTATTACGTATCTAGTCCAAAGTCGCAATTGAGTTTTGTTTATGTGTTTGTTGTTATTTGGACTTTATGGTATTATGCATGTTATTTGATTTGGACTTTATATTATTATTTATGTACTACACATGCATGGACTTCATTAATGACTTATGTATTGAATTTTGATGTATTTGTAGATGTGGACTAATTTATGGTATTAGTAGATGAGTTTTCCAGTCGGTGATTGTGTGAATATTGTCAATTGGAAAAAGGATTTTTTTTTCCTTTTTCTAATAGATGAAATTTTGATGTTATGTAATGCATTGTGAATATTTATGCAATGCAGTTTCAAAAAAAAAAAAAAAAAGAAGAAGAAGAAGGGATATTTATGCAATGAGTTAGGTAGTCTAGTTATACCTGTGTCAGGCCATTTGAGCTTATTTTTTAAAGTCCAAAATCTAATAATTTGTTCCAAATTAGTTAATTTTATTATTGAGAAAAAAAAAAAAAAACCCAAACTGATTGGAAAAATTCCTGAAAATGAAGCGCAAATTTGGTTACAAGTTTGTTATTAAAAAATACCTAACTCTATATATATTATTGAGGTCGCCAAGAAACCAAAAAGAAAAAAAAAATTGCAGATTGAGTGTTTTTTTTTTCTCATGAGGATTCTTTATTTATAAAATGTTGGTGTGACTTTTTACTATTAATGAAATATTTTTTATTAACCACGTGTGTATCAAGTGAGCATTCCTTTAAATATTTTAATATTTTAAGAAAAAAGACAAAGATTTGCTAAAAAGAGAAGATTTGCTAGTAGCGGAGTTTGGGCTTATATGAGAAATGGTCCAATCTAATAAGGCCCGGCCTTACCAAATACCAAAAGAGAGAGCCCCATATAAACACTGTGATAGTCGTACCGCTCGCCTCAAACATAACACAAGGAATTAATTAGTACCAGAGTGCATAATGGCAGCTATATTTAGCGCTTTGGGAACTGGTATGAATTTATGTTTATTCATCATATTTTTTTTCTTCTTTTTCGTATTAAAATATTTAAAAAGTTACAAAGAAAACTTTGAAGATTTGAACCTGGATGTTTCTATATAAAGAATTATTGTTTTTAACATACAACAATTAAACTTTAGTGAATCATGTGTAATCTTTTCCTTTGCTCTCGTATTCTTTGGGGCTATGTTAATTAACATGTCTTTTTTTAATGTTAATTAATAGAGCGACAAAAAGTACAAGAGCGAAGAAAAAGAATATATATGATTGATTAATGTTTATTTACTGTATTTATCATACAATAATAAAGCCTTCCTTCTAGTATGTATAAACTTTTGAATTTTTCCTCTTCTTCTTACCCTAATCTAACCCTAATTCCGCTTCTCATCCTGTGTTTTGCAGTGGCTAATTGTTTCCTTCTTATTGGTCATTGCGCAATATGGAGAAAAGTCTATTTGGACGTTAAGGAACTGTGGTTAGTGTTGTTGGGTTTTACATATTAAACTTTATAATTTTTTAAATTTCAAATCAAACCTTAAATTTTTTTTAAAATTATTAAGTTAGTCATAGGTAGTAACTGGTCTTGCACTCGTTTTCCTTTGGGTAGCAACTAGTAGGTCATGACCGTGTTTCAGTTATAATTGTGTCCCTGAAAATTCCTTTTGATAATTTTTTTCCCCTTTGTTGTTTGTGTTGTGAAAGACAACTTTAAAATTAATTGATTGTTAGTCTTGGAAATCAAATTGGGATAGGGTAATATTTAGTTTTTTACACAATTTTGCATGAACTGATATGGGTGAAATTTAAGTTTGATTGACTAAAATATAGTTATTTTTTTATTATACAAACACTGATACAAGTTCTCTTAAGGTTTTAGTTATTTTGTCCAAGGAAGACCCTCCATTTGCTCCTCCAATGGGAATGATAAGTGACCGATCATTCCCATTGAGAGTCCCCCTTGGACAAGCATATGGAGAGTTATAGCACCACCAAGAGTGCCAATTTTGTATGGACCATAGAAATAACTTAAAACCTTAACAATTTACTTGTTGAAGGAAGTCAAAAGTGATCCTCCAAATCATCCTCCTAGGGAATGATACTTGTTGAAGGAAAGCCAAACCACCCTGATCCTATTTTCATTAAATTATTTTGGGCAGCATATAAAACATCTAAAAACTTGACCAAGAACTCTAGCTTCCTATCGTGTGAGGATGGAAATTTGATCTACGTTTTATGTGATCATAATAGAATTTTATTTTTTCTTATTCTTAATTAGCTAGTTTATGGAGTATTATGCTATGTCATGGCTGATATTGGATCAATTTTTAGAACAGTCAAGAAGATGACTACGAGCAAGTTTACCATCCAGAGACTCAGTCTAAAAGAGAGTATGTTTTACACTTTTTTCTATATTTATTATTTTCTTTATATCTTTTTTCTTGTAAAATGTTTTGTGGTCGAATATGAGACTTGGGTTAGAAATGCGATTTAAGAATTTGAATCAATGTTTGATTGCGTATTATATTCTAAGCATTCTTTAGTATGATTGGAGAACTTCTTGTGTTTGTTTACGTGCTGAAGTACTATGTTTCATTTGTAGATGAATTGTGCAAGAGTGTAATTTTCTACTCTAGGTTTCTATATGTTCTTAATTTTAAATCACTAAATTCATGATCGATCATGATGTTCTTGCCAAATCATGATGTTCTTAGCAATTTTATTGTCCTCTAGCTGAAGGAATACTGATGTGGCTTCATATATGGTATTCGCATTTGCTTATGTTACTTAGGTCATTGATCTTCATGTTTTTGACTTCCACTCAATGTGGGTGATACCATACCATACCGGTCGGTACGGCTGGTATATACTGTATCAGCCAATGCATCGGTACAGGTACACCCCCTGTTTTGTACCGGAAAAATACCGGTCGTACCGGCCACATACCAGCTATACCAGTGAAATCCGGCTGTTTCGGCCGGTAAATAGATGCCAGGCCGAAACACGAAATGCAAATCTGAGCAAGCCAAGAAAACCCAACAGAAAGAAGGAGAAAAATGCTAAAGGTAATCGGTGAACACTTCGGATTTTTAAACTTATAAAATTGGAAATTCTACATTTGGGAGAGAGAAAGAGGTAGAGTGAATAAAAGACAAAACCTATAAAAGAGAGACTTTGTTGTTACAGATTTTTTGAGGAACTAGGGAAGACAGGGACAGAGAAGTGGGGAGAGGAAGAGACGAAAATAGAAAAGTGGGTTGGGAAGACAAAGTAAAGGACTGGAAAGGAGTTTATTAGATTGATTGGAAAACTGTATCAGATTGCTTGGAAGTGGGAAATGAGTTGGCTTCTATCGTTATGAGAAATGATATGTCTATAATATTTTCACAATATTTTTACAACAAATCTTAAGTGACAGGTTGTTACTAGTTATTATTGTTGGGGCAAAAAAGTAATCTTAGTGTTAAGTTCAAATTTGACCTTATAACAACTAACTACTTGTGATTTGTTATGAAAATATTATAAGAATATTGTGAACATAGAATCTCTTTATCATTATTTATTTAAAAGAAATTACCTTTAATTTAAAAAAGTCAATGCTGAGACTTGAACTAGATGACGTGACAGTGAGTAAACATATGATTTTAATGAGTTGAGAATTTTATATTTTTATTTTTGTTGATTCAGATTTTAGAGTAGATACTTTTCTATATAATTTCTTGAAGTTTATTCTTTATTTACTTTTTTTTTCTGAAAAAAAAAAAAAAAATAAAAAACTCTCTTTATTTACTCTAAAGTATTATATAAAATATTAAACATACCAATAAAATAATCATTATAACTAAATGTTTATCAAAAAAATATCATTATAACTTTGCATATTGTATAAAATAGTAAAAAATAGCGGTAAACCGAAACAGTACACCGGTATTGACCGATACCCGAAATATATTAGACCGCTGGCCAAACCAGTACAGTTTCCGGTACGATATTGACTTCCTTACTTCCACTATCAAGACTTCACTTCCATACAGTGCTATTTTCTATTTCCATTCAAAATCAATAAAAGGTCGTTCTTGCTATTGCATACTAATGACAACATTTTGAAACAGGTTATATACTATAGAAGCCCTAATTCACGATAGAGGAGAGTCAACTAGGTCTATGATAATCAGGGAGATGGCTGCAAAACTTAGGTATGTCTACTTTTGTTAGAGTTTGTGTATTTATTTTTAAAAAGTATCATAGTAGCTCCATTCACATGCTTCTCAATTTTCCAACTTTTGTTTTAGGAGTTGGGGATATCGAGATCCATGGAACAAACTTGGCTAAAGCTGGAAAAGGAGATGTGAGAAGTAGCAATCTTGGCCGACCTGATTATCTTTAATTTGGCATTCCATGTGATCCTATCCTTTGGTAGTGTTGTGTGTCTAAACCTTGTAAAGAATTTCATGCTCCCAGTATTTCATGCATATGTAAACCTTTGTTAGGGTGATTTGAGTGATTTAAGTTGATGAAGAATGTAGGGATTTAAGCCTAGTCTTAGCCACAAATTAGCTCAATCAAACTAATTAACAAGATGGTAAAATTAAGATTATTCACACTTTCACACTAGCTTCGTTAAAAATTTAACCAAATTCTAACTTAGGAGCTACATATTTTTCAGATGCTCCTAAATCAGGTTCTATTTATTAATTAAACCGTTTTGATTTAATTACTTATTTATATATTATTTTATTATATAATTGTGGACGACTAAATTTCTCGGTTCGAAATAAGTCAAACAAGTAAAATAGTGTCACAAATGCGAATTTGTATTGAATATATGTGTGGTACAATTCTCTGTAATTACAAAAGAATGATCCTCTGATTCGATCTCCTTGAAAGATTTGTTAATTGGATTTGTGGTAATGTGATTTTCACTTAAACACAAAATATCCTTCAATTTGGTTGAAGGATGGATCGAAGATTGTTGAAACGGAATTACAATGAATCTCTGGCTATGAGCTTGTTAGAAATCCTTTGTTCTTCACGTTCTTCGTGTTCTTCGTGTTCTTGGTGCGTTCTTCGTCTTCGAAGGTTTGTGGTGGAAGTTCTTCGGTGCTTTAGAGGCTTGAATCCTTAGAGCTTCGCTGATTTATGATTTGTTGAGGTTTCTAGAGGCTTTTGAGCTTGATTCCAGTGAACTTTAAGATTTAGGAATATGATTTGGATGATTCCTCTTCGAATGTTCTTGGTATTTGAAGGTTTGTGGTAGAAGTTCTTCGGGGCTTTAGAGGCTTGATCCGTAGAGCTTCACTGATTTGTGGTTTGTTGAGGTTTCTGGAGGCTTTTGAGCTTGATTCCAGTGAACTTTGAGATTTAGGAATATGATTTGGATGATTCCTCTTTGAATGTTCTTCGTACTTGAAGGTTTGTGGTGGAAGTTCTTCGGGGCTTTAGAGGCTTGATCCGTAGAGCTTCACTGATTTGTGATTTGTTGATGTTTCTTACTTAGGATGAAACATAGAAGCCAAAGAATACATGACATATCCTATTAATTATAAGGGACAAAAATTTGAAGTATTCCATAAAATATCGTTAAATATTGGATATGGTATTGAATGGAAATACATTTAGTCTAATAATGACTTTGCCAACTAAATCTTACACATACAGCATCTATAAGCATCTAACAACGTCATATTTTATCTATTATTGCCCCATCAGAATAGAGAATATTGCCCAAGTGGCACATCAAAATAAAAAATCAAACAAAATATAATATTAGGGAGCACCCTCTTTACACATATAAAATCTATATAAGAAAAATGACAAAATTTAGTTACAAACTTAATTATATCCAATGGCTACAAATTTGCTTAATATCTTCTTATTAGACGTAAATTTTGATAAATTTATAATTAGATTATATTTTCTTCTTATATCCTTCATGATTGAAAATTTTCCAAAAAATCAAATATCAAAAACTATGTCATTAATCAAATATTAAAATTTCAAGTTTTTGTAGTCTAAAATTATACGTAAAAACAAGTTTATGAATTAAATAGTAAATAATATTCGATTGACACACAAATTGACTTGTTTATTAAAAATATATAGAACATACAATTTAATAATTAGATTTTCAAAATATGTTGTTATGTTTTTTTTTTTTTTTTCCTTTTGTAGAAGTTGTAGCCAAACTTTGTCCTGGGAAATTTTTTTTGAATAAACTGTGTAACAATTAACCTTCTAATTGTTCTTATTGTATGAGTAGATATCAATTTTGGATTGGTTACCTAAAAAAAAGGCTATGATACCAAGCCAACGATAGATGATCCCTCAAATCCTTACTACCTCCAATTACAGATAAAACTTCTTGGAAAATGTGCAAATTAACAAAAAGAATGAGAAAACCTTAATGATCTATTTGGATTGAGGAGGGGAACGAAGGAGAGTGGAAAAGAATAGAGTAGAGTTAGCTGAAAATAAATTAATTTTAGACCAAATCTACTTTACTCTAGTTTACTCTCCCTCTCTTTTTCTCAATCCAAACGAACCATAAATGACTAAGTTGTGCAAAAGTTATCTGTTGTAGTATGTGTGTTTCAAACACTTAACATTTGCTTTGTGTCCCACATTAGTTAGGAATAAACCTTGTTATAAGTTTATAAGCTTTTGCATATCTTAAGTGGTAAATTGGAATACAATGGGTTAGATGTTGGCTTAGGCTTGGGCTTAGGTTTGTTATATCTTTCTTGGGCCTCATTCTTTTCCCTTTTCCTTTTGGCCCAAATTTGATTTGATTTGTCTGTTGGTGAGTATCTGAGCAGCTCGTTGGGCATTTAATGAACAACTTGTTGGGCATCAAATCTGCGCAGTAACCGTTAAAGGTCTAGTCCATTAGTTAGCCCACTAGTCTTCCTTTATTAGTTGGCATATAAAACCCTTGTTCTCACTTCTTTCTCTTCAATTTTTTCTAGCCTCTTTCTGCCTCCACTCTCCCTCTTTTCAGCTTTAAATTTTCTGCTCATCTCCACAAAATTTCAGCTTTTAATTTTTAGTTTTAAGGAAAGGCTATTAAGGTTGTTCTTAGTTTTTCTTGCTTGAGTGTGTGATCAACTTGAAGAAATCACTATAGTCTAATTCTAGGGGGTTGTTCGGTCAAGAGAGTCACTCGCACCGAATTCTACTCTGGGTGGCACGAATCAACCTTTGAGGACAACGCATTTTGCATAATTCTATAGTTTGTGAGATCCTTCTAACTCTATCTATTTATTTTTTGTCATTGCTAAATTTTTTAGGGTTTGTATTGTTGAATCAAAACTTGTTTATTTAGCCATATTTTCCAACAATCAAGCCTAAGTTATATATCTTTGTGGTCATTGATTCAAGAGAAATTATATAATTAAGTGATTTTTCGTAAATTGATCATATTTTAGTATATTAATTTGAATTAAGCCTAACTGAGCTAAATTGGTTCAAAGTGCATCATCGATCTCGATTCTCAAAGCAAACCATATGGACAGTGGCGGCTCTAGAAATTTTTTCTATAGGAGTCATTAAGAAATTTAAATTAAACAAAAATTTAATTAAAAAAAAAACTTGAATATATTGAGTTATCGAAAAAAAAAACACACAAATATATGAAATTTTACAATTTTCTTCTATGAGTTTTCATATTTTGAAATCATCTCATGATAGTTTATTATATCTTTTCATTATCTATTGTCAATGTAAGTATGACCATTTTATTTTGTTAAGTTTGTATAATATTTTTGTTTTTATGCAATTGTGGTTATATATTTGTCAATTTCTTTTATAAAAATATTTTAAACTAAATGAAAAAACTCAACTGTACTTGCACCATATAATTATAACTCACGCAACTACACTCATCGATACATAAATAATACACTAAGTTGTTTGATTGTAGGATAAGCTAATATGTGATCAGGGTGTGTAAGATTTAAAACAAGATATGCAAAAATATTTTTAAGAGAAAATTAAATTAGTAAAGCAATATTTAATATATATATATATATAATTTTTTTTTCAAGTCAGGGGGTTCATTTGAACCCCGTGCAATGTATGTGCAGCCGCCCCTGCATATGGAAGTAATTCAAAGAGAGTGAACTTAATTAGTAAAAGTGTGAAAGCTGGTATTAAGCAAAAATTCAGCCAAATGCAACCACTCAGCCTATCTTAATTTGGAGTTTGTCACGAGTAAAAACTCTTCAATATTGATCCAAACTGCGATTGGCAACTTTAGTTTGTCCATTAGTTTGAGGGTACTCAATGTCTTGCAACTTCAACAGCTCTTAACAAAATGCTATTCAAAGACCAAAGTATACAAGAAAGATCTTGACAAATTTCAGTAACATGCCAATATAGTGTATGATTTTATTAATAAGGCCCGGCCTTACCCAAAAAAACAAAAGAAATAAAATAAAATAGGCCTAAATACGTGATGGTGGCACCGCCCAGTGCACCCCAAACATATATATATATATATAACAGTAACATATAATAATACCAATTATTGCATAATGGCGGCTCTTATGACAAAGACCATTGGGAGAGCCTGTATGGATTTTATGTTTATTGATTATATTATATTTTCAGATTAGGGTTTTATTTATTTCTTTCTTTCTTGTTTGTTTTTATCATATAAATCCTTTTAGTATAAGTATGAATAAATTTTTTTTTTTTTCTTCTTCTTCCCCTAACCTTAATCCTAATTCCTAATTCCGATGTTCATGCTGTTTTGTAGTGTGTCTTTTTGTTATGGGTTATGGTGCTATGTATACAGTGCAATTAGCGGGATTGGCCTACAGGGATTACCAGGAGAAACGGCAAGTGCTAGTGCGTTTTTCACTTTTTAATTTTTTGTTTTTACCAATCTTTTTTAGATATTAATTGATTAATTAAAAATATAAAAAATAATAATTATCAAGATTCATTAGCAAGAGGCAAATTAGATTAAAGCAATGTAATTCGATTGGTTGGCAAATCCTCATGTTTTCTAGGTCCAAATATTCCCTCTTCATTGTAACTATCAAATTAAAAAAATAAATAAATAAATAAATCAATTTTTCTAGATATAGATACCTGAAACATTCCCCCTCCCAATATGTTTGTTATGCATGTACGACTTAAAATTATTTATTAATGTCAAAAAAAATTGGAATGATTTATTATTAGGTTATCAAATCATGGACACTTATTTTATTTGGACTGCCAATTTAAGGTCAAGCTAGTAAATTAATGTTAGTACATATTGGCCACCTTCTTTCTTCCCTTCATCTGTCTCCATCCAAACATAGGGTAAGCCCAACTTTTTCTTCTTCTTTTTTTTTTTGTTTTTTCTTTTGTTTTTTTTTTTAAAGTAGCAACATGAAGGTGGTTATCCCCAATTAACACGTACATGTATTTGAATTTGACATGTGTAATTGCACATTTGATAATTATCAATATGATATGATACAATGCTAATTAATATTGTTGCATCTTGTCTATTCAGGTATTTTCCATTAATGAATGCTCCTCCAGAAGATAAGTATGTCTTGTTCTTCACTTAAACTTCTAGTTGCACCTGTCTCTGTCTTGATTTCCCATTCCTCTTCATATTTTAATCAGTTTGATTTTTTCATATAAAAAAATTGGTTTGAAATTCCTTAAGTGGCACAACATTGAAATAGAATGTTGCATAATATTATAGATATGAATTATGATGCTAATATGCCTGTTGGACTTTAGCTCTGCCAACATTTTCTTGTTGTTCTCTTTTTGGTATGTTTATCATTGTAACTTGAAAGGTTGATTATTGTATACCCGTGGTATACTGCTTAGGTGGTTTTTTTTTTTTTTTTTTTTTTTTTTGCTCAGTGTTTAAACTTAAATCCATCATGCCTGTAGTCCTCGGACCAGATGATTTGGGTTAGTTAGCACTCAGTTACAGTTCTATAGTGTTTAAACTTAAATCCAATCATGCCTGTAGTCTCGGACCAGATGATTTGGGTAGTTAGCAACTCAGTTCAGTTCTAGTAGGTTAAACTTAAATCCAATCATGCCTGTAGTCCTCGGACCAGATGATTTGGGTTAGTTAGCACTCAGTTACAGTTCTATAGTGTTTTAACTTAAATCAATCATGCCTGTAGCCTCGGACCAGATGATTTGGGTTATAAGCACTCAGTTACAGTTCTATAGTGTTTAAAACTTAAATCCAATCATGCCTGTAGTCCTCGGACCAGATGATTTGGGTTAGTTAGCACTCAGTTACAGTTCTATAGTGTTTAAACTTAAATCCAATCATGCCTGTAGTCCTCGGACCAGATGATTTGGGTTAGTTAGCACTCAGTTACAGTTCTATAGTGTTTAAACTTAAATCCAATCATGCCTGTAGTCCTCGGACCAGATGATTTGGGTTAGTTAGCACTCAGTTACAGTTCTATAGTGTTTAAACTTAAACCCAATCACGCCTGTAGTCCTCGGACCAGATGATTTGGGTTAGTTAGCACTTGAATACAGTCAAACCCATAATCCTTGAACCAGATCCACAGGTTAGTCAATACCCCCCCCCCCGCGCAGCTGTCGTCACTGGGCTTAGTGTTAAAATTCCTGATTGCGTTTAGATTGATTCTAATTTATAAATATCTTCCTCCGTTATGTTTAATCCGAAACCGAGGGGTAATAACTTATGTTGGAAAACATGCGAAACTCGCGTATGCACTTATTCTAATCATTACTTATCAAAACTCTTATTCGTCTGTCCTTTTCAGTTCTAGTTTTTATTACTCACACCACCAGTATGATGCATCAGTCAAGTTATTTACATTATTATTGTGTCACAATTGCAATGTATGATTGTATGTACGGCAATAGTAAGTAATAAAGCATGTATCAGAGACACCAAAGATAAATAGGGGTCATCCATTCAAGAAAGAATATATACTTACATCAGCAAAACAAGAAAGGAAAAGCTACAATCTCTTAAACAGAAAACAAAAAGTGCAAATGCAAAATAAAAACCCTATATATCTATTCTTTCGCGGGAGGAAGCACGGGGTCAGCAGCCTGGCTTGTCCGAGCAGTAGCTTCAGGAGGCTTTTCCTTGGGCTCAGAGGAAACTCTCTCTCCGCCTGACCCTTGGCCTTTTCCTTTGGCTGGATCAGCTGGCTTATCTTTGGCGCCTGGCCGACCAGTTTCCTTGCTTGCACCAAGGGTGGACGGAGGAGCCTGGCTGGTCTGGCTTGGCCGAGAAGCCTCAGGAGGCGGGGGAGCAGAGGAATCGTCCACTGGGATCTCTTGGATATCAGGATCATAGTAGATGCTCCCAGGTAACCTCAGGGGAGAGTCCGAGGGCACCCCAGCTGCGTCCAAGGCTTTTTCCCAAGTTTTGTCGCAGTACTCGCGACAAACTGAGGCAAACTGCTCAGTGAGTTGCTGCGCTGTCACGTCTGCCCCCAACTGGTACGCTGCCTTCTTCTCGGTTTCAATTGACTCCTTGGCCAATTGAACCTTTTGCTCGGCTGCTTTGGCGTTCTCTCTAGCCTTCTGCAGCTCGGCCCTGAGGCCTTTCACCAGCTCCCGTTCGGTCGCCAAATTAATCTCTGTAGCATGCAGCAGTTTTCGCTGATCCTCGGCTTGTTTTTCAGTATTTTTGAGCCCGGCATCGAGGCTTCGATTCTGGGAGATCACCTCTTTAAGCTCCTCGGACATCTTAGAATGCTCCTCCTTCAGCCTTCCAAGGGATGCCTCTGCCTCAAGCCGGGACTGGGTTGCTGCTTGGGCTTTGACCCAGGAATCCTTGTTCAACCCCTCGGCCACATAGACTTGCTGAGTAATCTGCATGACACCACTTTCAGTATTGAGAAGAGAAACGAAGCCAATTAAAGTATAAAACTTAAACTCGTAAATGGTGCACTTACCATGGCTAAGTCCCTCTTGAGAGACATGAAGAGCTCCTGCTGGTTGAAGCGCCTGTAGGACTCCATGTCGTGGGGGAGGAGGAGTGGTTGCTGCAGGGCTTCGGCGACATAGCCCGCTCTCCCTCCGTCATAGTTCCTGAGGGAGGTATCCCACAGGATTGGAGCGCCATCCAGCTCCAACTTGGGAGACCAGATTCGTGGTCCTCCCTCTCGGCGTACATCTGCACAAAAGCCTCTTCCCGGCTTTCAGTAGATGAGGCCCTATAGGCTCGGCTGTCCGACACCTTCTGCTGCTTAGCCCCTTGCCTGGCAACGCATGTTTTTCCTTGACCTCAACGTGGGGCCTTTTCTTCTTTAAGTCTGGAATGGGCTTCAGACTTGGGTCAGGAACCTGCGTAGGCGCTGGAGGCAGTGTTATTGTTACTTTTGATGTCCAGCATCTTTCTGCTCGGACTTTTTCCCCCTGCCCTTCATCAAGCTCCTCAGGTCCATATTGTCGTCCGAAGAGCCTTCAGAATGAGCAGCTAACGGATCAAGGTGAACGCCCGATTGCCTGTCGGTATCCTCCTCGGCGTCCGAAACCTCTATCACTCGATCGGCCCCTGAACCCTCGCCACCAAACTGGAATCTATCTATTTGTTCCTCTAGCGAGGAGGTAGAAGAACCAACCCCTTCGCCTTCAGCTGCCTGTCCGAGAGGGACTTGCTGGAGTGGTTGAGCAAGAGGGGGTATAGCTTGAGGGCGTGGATGTGGCACGGGTTCTAGATCATACGGTGCCAAAAAGCCCTTCCAACCAACGTCAATACGGGCGAGGCGGGGATCTCCTTGGACAATTGCTTGCCGACCGGTTGATAACCCTTTGGTTTTCCTGTGTAGCCCAGAATCAGAGGAGCCGATCGGAGCTGTCCGTCCTCACTCACGAAAATCTCGGATCTCAACAGGAAATTGAGGGCGGCGACGTTCGTAAGACTCAGCCGAGGAGATACGAAGTTTTTATCTGTTCCAAGGCACAGCAAAGCTATGTTAGACTCAAAAATAGTAGCACAAAAGGAACCAAAGACGATTAAGAGACGAGGACCCTAGGCCTATGGTTAGTATGCCTAAATCTAACATGGCCCACCTGGCTTTCCACGCTTGGTTGGGCAGTGATGGCCGTCATGCCATGCACCCGAGACGATCACATAGTCGTCTTTCATCCCTTTGTTGGATTTGGGGAGGCAAGAAATGAGCCTGACCACGTCCGACCGGGATTTTAAGTAGTACCCTGCGTCTTGTTGGCTGTGGCATTCGTACAGATGTACTACGTCGAGCCAGGTGAGGCCCAATCCTAGGTGAAGGTTAAGGTGGTCAATGGCCCCAGGATCCTAAACATGTTGGGTGCGCACTGCCAGGGAGTGAGCCTATGGTTTCGGAGATAGCTAGTGGTAATGGGACCCATGGGGATGGTCATTCCCCCTTCTTTGAAGGCGATAAGGGGAATAACTACTTCTCCCGTCTCCCGGTCTGTTAGAATCTTTTCTGGGGGCAATACCTCACACCCACGTTGGGAGGTATGTGGTACGTGGCCCTAAACGCTTCTAATCGCTCAGGGGTATCCACCATGTACTCGAGTTTTCCCATGGTGCTTAGATGGAACTGTTGGCCGAAAGAAAACTAAACAGTTTGGTGAACGACGACTCACCGGGACTAAATCGGAGAGATGATTTCAGGCTTCTAGGAGGGTTCTTGATGGCTTGGGGAAGCCTGAGAGCAGCGACTGAGAGGTTCGGACGGAGCGGCGCGTCTGTTCTCTCTGGAGCGTCTGAAGATTCGCAAAGTGAGGAAGAAATGGTGTCCTCTGAAGCTTTATACGGAGTCAAACGAAGGGTCAGGGACACTCCCGCCCAAAATTCGAAGAAAAACCGCAGCCGTTGGATCATTCAATCACCGTTGGATACGAAGGACAAAGCGCCACCTGGTGCAATTAATGCAGCGCCTGGGGAATAAGGAAACCGCAGCGGCATTAATGAAGCGACAGCTCCTACGCTTATGCACGTGCCAGTTCAAATTTGCCTGTTTACAAGCTTTTGCTCCGGGGCAAGTCAAAATCCTACTTTTTCTCTTCGGATGCGAACGAAAAACTACAATTTTGAGGGCTAATGTGGGGGGAGAAAAACCCAACCCAACTTATTGGGCCCAAGGCCCTGAATGAGGAACACTCTTCGTCCGAGGAGGTGTGACCTTCAGTCAGAGGCCCACGTCAAAGGGGAATGCCTTGAGACGAGCACGTGTGCCATCCGAGGAGGTAATCATGTGACCGAGTAGTCCAACATTTTCGGATCCGAAGAGGTTTGACCCAACACGAGCTTGGGAGGTTCAAATGATCTGTTTGACAAGTGTCTAGAGGGAGAGGAACCTCGGACACACATGAAGATAACGGGAACAGAGAAATATCAAGGAGGCATACTTCAACCACCACATTTAATGCAGCACCTACCTTCCTGGCCGCATTTATGTGGATAAGACCCCGAACAGTGCATTCTCGATACCGCCACTCACATAAGGCTAAAAGTGGGGTGATGGGACATACACTCAAGTGGGTGCCTGGATGATGAACAGGTGGACGGAGGAGATGGAAGAAGGCAATGCTATATAAGGGAAGGGTGCCTCTGATAGAAAAGGGGGGCGAAAAAGAAAGGAAAAGAGAGATATTTGATTATTGTAGCTCCAGGAATTGTAACCCTAGACTATCAATGAAAAGCATCTCTTCGACAGAGCACTCATATTAGTCCAAGAACACATTAATTCAAATCCTCCCATTGGGGTTGCTGTTTAATACTGTTATTTTCATTATTAGCCTAGCCCTTTCACCCATTCTCTACAAAATTTATTGTTTTGGGCTCGGTGGGCTCCTAATTCATACTTCCTTGGGCATGGGCCGCAAAAACTGACCCTACACAATTCATACACCACATCATATAAAAGAATATTTCATAACAAGGATATCTCATAAAGTATTGGTATCTCAAATTGAGCAAGATGTGATTAGAAGGGTGAAAATCCTCTAAAATAGAGTATAATTTGACAAAAATGTGGATTCAGATATATTTTGTAACTTATAATGAAGTTAGTAGATCTCTCTATAAGCCGAAAATATATTTTTTCTTTTATAAGTAATTAACTTCATTGATATGNATTTTCACTTTCTAGCCCAAAAGTTCGACCATTTCATCACCAATGTGTGAAACCCATAAAGAACTAAACATGAGTCACAATTGTGTTTTTAAGCCTTTGTTGATCAAAGGTCATCAGATATGAAAAAAAACAAATAAATAAAAGTTCCGGCTGTAGCATACCTTCCAAAATATGATAAAATTTCACGAACCACCACACCTAATTAAAAAGGTTTTGATTTTACCCTTTTATTTAAGGAAAACATTTCTAGAATTTGGAGATTCTTGTGAGCAGATCCTAGTGTTACTATGGTGTCCTGCACTATGATATATTGTGAAATAGATAGTTGTAAGACTTACTTAAGGTCTTGAGCCAACTCCCCCAAAGTCATAGATGCCATTGCCTTTCCTTTCATGCGAACGATTTCGTGGATTCTAGCTAACCTATTCCAAAATTGTTTCAATTATAGATGCCATTGCCTTTCTTTCATGCGAAAGATTTGTGGATTCTAGCTAACCTATTCCAAAATTGTTTCAATTATAATGAGAATAATAGAAACAACTAATTCTGTTTAAATTGATTATGAATAAATAGCAGGATGCTATAATATCAATAACCCTAAAGGCATGATGAACAGATGCAAATTTCATAATCACATATCTTTCCAACGACATCAATGAGCTCATCAAAAATGCAATATTGTTTTTTTTTTTTAATACAAAATAAAAATTTTACTTTAACCTAATTTAAGTATATATATGTGTGAAATTCTCTCATGGAAACTTGAACTTGACTCTTGCCCCCCACACCCCACAAACAATTATACTGGTGGAGTGACCATTGCACCAAAGATGTGCAATAGTTGCAATATTGTTAGAATAACATACTTGGGCATGATTGTATTGATTAGAATTAAAGTTATTAACATGAACCTAACTATAGAACTTGAGAGTTTCAACATGCATATAGCATAGGCAGGTACAAATAAAACCGCCACATTTAAAAAAAAAATATATACATACAAATTATTCACCACAAATTTGCATGTGCTGTTTTAATTTAGTCTTGATATATATTTTATCTATTATTTTTTTAATTCATAAGTTACATACATATCCATTATATATATATATATATACACACATTTAATAGGTGTTGAACCTATGACTTCACTCTTTACGTTGCTTTTAAAAGAGGAACATTTACCATTTTAAACTAGAGCTCATTAGCATTGTACTAGATTAATTTAATCCTCAATCTTCTAAATTGTGGTCAATATTTCCTTCATCCAGGACTGTTAGAGACAAAGTCCGGAACAATTGATTTTTATATACTAATAAAAAATTATTTCTTATGTAATAAGTATACAAGAGTAAATTTATACAAATTACCATTTCTATTCTTGCAACCAAATAGATATTAGAATGCAAATAAAAGTAGTGAGCATAAAAGAGTGAGTCTTCTGTTTATTAAAAAAAATTCTAATCATAACATAATTAAGCTGCTTGCAGAGATTATATTCATCCTCAAGGGCAAAGCTGAATGCAATTTGTGGGGGAGAAAAACCCAACCCAACTTATTGGGCCCAAGGCCCTGAATGAGGAACACTCTTCGTGCCGAACTTTTGGGCTAGAAAGTGAAAATTTGTGTCCATTTTTTTCTCTCGTGTAAAATTTTTTTTAATGACTTCCCAATTTGCTTCTGGCCTAGTGCTTTGGGAGGTGGATGGAGCACATTGGCTGAAGCTGAAAGAAACAATGGTGTGAAGAAAAATTGACGTGGAATTACGGTAGTCATTTTCCTCTCTCGTCATCTGATCGATTATCGACTTTTTGCCTATGATAGCTATCTCATCTCAAGACAAAACCCAATCTTACATTACAATATTTGTTACCCATCTTATCTTCTAGATTTTGTAAAAAAGGTAACATCTTCACGCTTGTGCATAGCTAATATATGGTTTTTCTTGACAATGTCATGATAGGTTTGGGACATATATGCGAGATATTGTTCTTCAACTTTGATGGTTTAGATGGTTTGTTTGTTAGTTACGATTGACATTTTGCCTTTCCCTTAGTGCATTTTTAATGTTTATGATCACAGACTTCTATTATAAAAGGTTTGACAAATCAAGAAAGCTATAGACATAAAATTTTCACAACAAAACTTAAGTGGAAAGTTATTAATGGTAGATAAATAAGTAATGTCAGAAGTGGGGCCAAATGAAAAAGAATAATAATGTGCCACGCATTGTGAAAATGTTATTTCCGTCTTCAGCGTAACTAGGAAGCGTGTATCAATACGAGTGATGAAGGTTGTATTCATACAAGAGCCATATATGCATAACTATCATGTGTATTCTACTTTTTCTTTTTCTTTTTCTATTGAAAAAAAAAAAATTAAAAACACCTTCTAAAATTTGAGTAAAAACTATAAAATCAAACTGACCTCTGTACTTTTAATCTTATAGGAGAAAATAATTACAATTAGACAAGAATTATCTATAAAATCTGGCAAATTTGACATTTCTAGGGGGAAAAAAAACAATGATATTATTAGTTATTACATCATTTGATTGAATAAAAAAAAAATTAATAGCATTTGATTGGATAAAAAAATTTGCACCGCAAACACTCGTTTTTAAGATGAAAGAAAACCATTGTTTATATTTCTTTAAAAGCTAAAAAATTAACAGCCAGACACCAATACATAAAGTCTCAAATAAGCAAATCTAAAGCAGAGCAGAGAGACCAGAGCAGTTGGTTGAAGTTTTATGAACCAACTAGTAATTTTTTTGGAGGAGGTTTAAGATTAATTTTGTTTGAGCTCAAACGTTAATGGTCCATTTGGATTGAAGGATGATAGAGAGGAAGTGGAGGGAAGTAGAGTAGAGTAGAGTTGGCTTAAAATAAATTAATTTTAGGTCAAATCTACTCTACTCTCCCTCTCTTCCCCTCAATTAAAATAGACCATAAAATAATTTATATATGTATATACTGATATTATTTTTTAAATTCCAGGGGCCTTGGCCCCGCTTAACCAAAGAGTAGTTCTGTCCCTGGGATTGGAGACGGGGTGAGATTTCTTTCCTACCTTGCCCTGCATGTATTTATAAAATATCCCTCATATCATTAATATTTTACAAAAATTTCATAGGGTTTCACTTCTAATTAATTACCTATTTTCATTTCAGGTTTTGGATTATGTTGTTATGGTATGAGACTAGTGTTAAAAACTTGGTTTGTATTATTAAATATTTTTTAAATAAATGATTAGAAATTGTATTACTAAGTTTTTAAATACTTGCATATTAAGAATTTTTGTTTTTTGTTTTGATATTTTCTTGTTGTACACATTGGATTATATTATTCGGTCTTTGGTAAAATTAGCTTGATTTGATGTGATCAATTCAATTATAATTTCAACTGTGATTTATATTCTTCTGGAAAAAAAGTATGATTTATATTATTGTGATAAGTTTTTTTTTTTTAAATGTAACAATTGTGGAGTGGGGTGAGGTAGGGTGGGTTCCCACGTGGGGCAGCGATGGGGCAATGTAATTTGCCTCGACATGCAACGCGGGGTGAAGCACTCATCCTTAAGCCCCATCCCACCCCATTGCCCTTCCTAACAAAATGTCTAATTTGGGTATTAATCAAAGTTTAAGGATTTATAGTTTCAAATTAAAAGGGTCAAGGGGTCAATTTGATTTTGATCTAAAATGCAAAGGATGTTTTTGTTTTTTTCTTTTTCCCCTTTTTATATCATACCCTTTTGTGGGATACCATGTAAAATCTACAAATACATATCGTTTTGACTAAATGTTTTAAATAAATAAGTTTTTTTTTTTTTTTTAAATCAGTTGATTTTCTCTCTCCTTTTACTTTTTTTTCATTTTAAATGTCCATTTGGCATGATTAATTTTGCTAACTTATTGTACTATTCAACTTATTTTTGCTACTATTCATGAATCCCACTGCACTTTTTGATACTATTCATGAGCTATACTATTTCAACTAACTTTTACATTTATCTACAGTACTTTCAGCAAAAAAATTTCAGTTTCAACAAAATAAGTAGATCCCAAACAAACCCTAAGTGGAGAGGGAATTCATAATTTATATATATCTCCATTAAAAACAATTAGAAATGTTATTTAACCTAAATGTCAATTAGTTCTTTGTATCAAAAGTTATTTGAATTTCTGCTTAAAAAAATAAAAATGTTATTTGAATTTCAATTCTTAACTAGAAACAAATAAAGACCAGCAAGGAGGTTGGAAGAATCTCCCATTTGTGTGCTGTAGCCCAAAAATAATCATTTTGCTATCTCTATGAGCATCCCTCCTTTTCTTTTTGGTAACATATATGCCTATCTTTCCCTTTGTGCAGTCTAAAAAGATTGTCATATCTCTTTAGTATTACTCATGAGTCATGTTATGGGTGTCAAAGCTAACAAACTATTACTCTCTCTTTCTCCCTCATAGACCTAGGTACCTTAAAGGCATATATTAGTTTTGAGTTAAAGGAAAATGTGATTCTTAACCTCAATGAGCCCACAAAGCCACATCATTATAACCTGGAAAGTGTAATGAGCAACTTGGGTCATGACCTTTCTCCACCCTCAAAGGATTACTGGAATAACTTTATGATGCAAGCTTCCAATCCCATTCACACCTCTTTTGGAGTACTATAGGATGCTTTAGACAAATTTTATGCAAAGTGAACAATTCAAAAAGTAAAATTAGAGACCATTTTCACATATAAAAATTCATAAACAAATGTAACTCAAGTGAAAAAGAAAGAGATAAAGGTCAAGAGCGTGCTAAGGTTTGGAATTGGAAGGATTCCTGATGGCCCAAGAATGGCTTTTCAGAGTCACTTTCTTCCTCCCCATTTGTTTTGGCAGTGTGAACTTGTCTTTGCATGCTGAGGAGAAAGAATAGGAATATTGATTAGATTGATTTTTTTTTTCTTTTCTCCTTGCTGGTAGTGATAGCCAAATTCCTTGTCTTTTCTAAGTTTTTTTCTCTTGGGGGGCCATAGGATAAGGGGCAAATTCCTTATCTCAAGCCTCGGGGAGATAAGATAACCTGTAAAGCTGTAATAAATCTCTATGTGCCAGTGAGTGGGTTCAGCGGCACCCCATTGTTTTGCTATTCCCACCTGTCATCTAAGCCTGCAGATAAGAAAGTTATAGAACCTCCAAAAGTGATGGGCGATCCTAGATGCTTACATTATTATTACTATTATTTTGTTTCCCTACCTCTTACTTAGATTCACTTCTGTTGCCCAAGTCTTTAGTATGTCAGTGATTCAGTATGCCCTCCTGATATTGTCAGCAAAGATGCAATAGGCAAAAATGATATTATCCATATATTGTGTCAACTTATGATGATTGTGTTATTATTAGACTAAAATACCAATCGATTTTTTGTGTAGGTGGGAATTGAACTCCAAGACTCTTATTTAACTATCAGAAAATTTGCTGATTAAGTTAACTAAAACCCATAAAGATCCTTCATTTTTATGAGTCCACCATTTACACTATTTTTTTGTTGGCTATCAATAACTTATTATCTCAATAATTGTAAAAAAGGCCTTCTATGATAATTTTTATTAATGGGTCTACCGCAGATGAAGGCTAAATTTAAGTTACTTATTTCACAACAAATCACTTTAACTGACTGGTTTCACTGAATATTGATACATGGGATTATATAGGTTAAAGAATAAAGATAAGGTAATCCTTCATTTTACTTTTTAGGAATCAAATTACTCTTCCCTTTCTCGATTAGAACTTAGAAGGGCCCCTAAGTCAAAAAGATTAGTAATATATGACTACTAGCCCTGGTTCCATGTGAATGTCACTTGCAAGGGCATAATTTATTGCATACTTTTCGTTGATTGGTTGGATTAATGCTATATTAGAAAGTTCAAGAAGCAAGTTGATTCAAAAAGTATATATATATATATATATAAAATAAAGAAAAAGGTTGAAGAAGCAAATGATCTAATCAATTTGGCTCGTCCTCGATCAATTATTGGTGCGCAAAAAATATAGATCTATCATTTCATTGGGTAGCAAATTACGTATCACTATCCCAAGCCAAATTTGATATGAAATGTAAAGAAAGCATTTACGTATGATCACCAATAATTGATCGAGAATGCAGCACATGTATTTGGAATTTAATAGCAATTGAGCAACCCGTTGAATTTTGGATGAAATTTTTAGAGGCATCTGCTTGACGCAAAGGGAATTCCATTTTGCATAATCTGTCTAGAATCTCAAGTGGGGGTAAAATCCGTCCTTTCAGGAAATTTTTGTTCCTGTATACAATCATACATCTGCCCACATGGAGAAATTATACAGTACTCACAATGGATCAGTCTACCATTCCATTCGATTTATAATAAAAAAATTAACAGAAATTAGAGAAATTATACCGTCCTCATGATAGACACCATCACTTGTCTACCATTTTACTAAAAGACTCTCACCTATTTAAAATTATTGAGTTAGTTTAACAAAAAAAAAAAAAATTAACATAAGCTGACTCAACAATTTTAAATAAATGAGAGTCTTTTAGTAGAATAGTAGACAAGTGATGTGATCCACTATGAGGACTATATAATTTATCCAAAAACTGACTTTCTTATTAAATTTTAAACATGTGAGAATCTTTTAGTGAAATGATGAATAAGTAACATGGTTCACCATATGGGCCGTATAATTTCTCCTTGATATGGGCATTTGTCCAATTTGCCAATCTTTTTCGCATACAATGTTGCAAAGTCATTAACATAAAATTCATTGAAGTAAAACCACGGGGAAAATGGGCTTTTACCCCTTTCGTCTAAAACAAGTAGCAAAATACTTTTGTTTTGAAACTATCTAAGAAAATGCCCCTATTTTGAAACTCGATTTTTAGAAAAACGAGTTACTTGAAAAAAAATACATGGAACTCAAGTTCCATGTTTTTTTTTTTTTTTTTTTTTTTTTAACTTTGATTGCCTATAACTCGATTTTCTAAAAATCGAGTTTTTCATTGAAACTCGATTTTTAGAAAATCAAGTTTAAAACAAAGGCATTTTGCTAAATAATTTCAAAACAGAAGTATTTTGCTACATGTTTTGGGTGAAAGGGGCAAATGCCCATTTTTCTCGTAAAACCACTAAATCTTCCTCATCTTTAGGGCATCGATTAACTTTTCTGAATAATATAAGTCATTATCACGGAAAAAAATGAAATGAAAGTGATTTTTAGAGAGAATAAAATGGGCAGGAATGTTCATTCCATTTTACTTTATTCACTTCATTAATTAAGGAAAGATTAGGTTATGTTTAATAACAGGTTTTGTTTTCTATTTTCAAAAACTTGTTTTCGGGAATATAAAAAAAAAAAAAAATCTCTTGTATTTTTGAAATCAAAAACATGTTTGGTTAGTTGAAATTAAAAAATAGTTTTTTGAAGAAAAAAATTGAAAATACTAACATATGTTGTTACTATAAAGATTAGGAAAGATTAGGTTATGTTTAATAATAGGTTTTGTTTTCTATTTTCAAAAACTTGTTTTCGGGAATATAAAGAAAAAAAAAATCTCTTGTATTTTTGAAATTAAAAACATGTTTGGTTAGTTGAAATTAAAAAATAGTTTTTTGAAGAAAAAAATTGAAAATACTAATATATGTTGTTACTAGAATTTGAACTTTAATGCTAACTCATTAAATAAGATAGATTCATTAAATTAAATGCATTTTTTCATTGACTTTTGAAGATTAGAAACTGAAAACAATCTTTTACATTCTTCACAAATTGAGTTTTGAGAACAGTTTTTGTTTTTTGTCCATTTTGGATTGCTAAATAAGGTTTTTAGTCTTAAAAATAGAAAATTGTTTTTGAAAATAAAAAATAAGGAAAAAAAAATAGTTACCAAACATACCTTTATCTTTTTTATTCTCATCTCTTTATAACACAATAGCAAAAGTAAAATATAATGCACATATTAGTCCAAGCACCAAGCAAGGACGCCCAAAGCTAAGCTAGACCGGGGGTGGTTTTTTTTTAAAAAAATATTATATATACAGTTATACACATAAAATTTTGAAAGTTACGTTCAAAATAATCATTCGTACTCCCCTCAAAAATTAAAAATTGATCCAAAGAACCTAATAAAAAAGGTTAGGCATCACATTCCCATGACTGTGCATTGTAAGACCAAGTGGTGCCTACATGGTGGGTGATTGTGTGTGTTGTTTTTGACTTTTTGTGAACTTCAAAACATGTTTGTTGAATTTTTTTTTTTTCCTTCTTTTATTCAAATGACTTGTGTTGTTAAGTTAATTGATTTTGGTTATTTGTTGTTTTAAACCCAAAGTTAAAAGTTTTTTGACATATAATTAGATAATAAATATGATTTTATTTGATTTCTAAATTATGGGAAACCTAGCTACAATTCAAAAGAAGATGAAATTAATTCAAGAGAAGTTATTTTGTGTCTCTTCTTTGATTGATTGATCAAAGGATTTTATTGTTACGGCTACTATAAATTTTACTATATAAGACTTATATATCTATGTATCAATTTTAAAACACAACAAAAAAATAATTTAAAATATATATATTTATTATGTTAATATGGCACCAATTACATTCATTATTACATAAATTTGTAAACATTTTATAACAAACTTAGTAGTAGTTATGATATGTTTTATTTATTTATTATATTATTGATGTGACACTAATAACGTAAATTGTCATGTCAATTTGTATTCCTTGTTGAAAAAAAAAATTTATTGTATTACTTGTCCTTTAGAGATTATGAATTAAAGCTTACTTAGAGACAATATCTTATAGAATTTTGTGACTTTGGCCCAAGAGGCTTTGCGTATAGGCAAGAAGAAGATTGCTGAAGTTGGGTGTAACATCAGGAGATAGAGAAAAAATGGATTTTTGCAGAGGAGGTAGCTATCACAACAAGAGAGACAACGAGTTTTGGGTTCTCACAAAACTTTTTGTACAGCATATGAGACAAGGAGAATTTGTAAGTTTTTTTTTTTTTTTTTTTTTTTTGAGAAACAAACATACACATAGCATATGAGACAAGGAGAATTTGTAAGTTTTTTTTTTTTTTTTTTTTTTTTGAGAAACAAACATACACACAAGAGAAAGTGAAATGAATTCTAATACAAAGGCACACCACAACTCCTTTAGGTTAATAGAATGAAGTGAGTAAAGAGAAAATTTTGCATAGGTGTCACTAAGGGTAAAGAAAAACATTGGTTTTTTTTTTTCAGCCAAGAGACTCACACAAGGAGAAAAAAAATGAAATATTTTAAGTGCTGAACTTTCCATCGTGCATTAACAATTCTATCAAAGTCTTCTCTTCCAAACCTCACATGCCCAAGAGGGTAGCCACTAGCCAATTATTCTTCCATAATGATAACAATATAGAGTTGATAGATCATCCTTCAAATCTCTGATTAGATAGGATGTTCAGTCTTCTCTTCCAAACCTCACATGCCCAAGAGGGTAGCCACTAGCCAATTATTCTTCCATAATGATAACAATATAGAGTTGATAGATCATCCTTCAAATCTGTGATTAGATAGGATGTTCAATGCTTATTCTTCCTGAAAGAATGATGATAGCACTACAGCAGTTGATGTTGGATGTTTTATATATCTAAGTAAGTTGTAGTTTAAGTTTGACTCCACTTTAAAAGTGAAATAGTGTTGGATGTTTTATATATATCTAGGGCTTCATTTTGAAGTTCATAAGGGAATGGAATAGAATGGAATTGAATGAAATGAAATAATCATAAGGGAATGGAAATGAATGGAATGGAATGTATTTAAGCAAGGAAAAGAAATGGAAAAGAATAGAATGGAATGGAATTAAGTAACCTTAATTGGATGTTTTAAAATAAAAGAATGGAAATGAATGAAAATGAATGAAATGTAAGTAATCTTGTTTGGAAGTAACATAGAGGAAATGAAACGGAATCATTTATGACAATATTACTATTAGACCCTATTTTGAGAGTTTTAGTAAAAAATTCATTAAATCTAATTCTATTCCCCCTCATTTCTCCCAATTCCGAGGGGAATAAAAATTTGAAGTTTTAAGGGAATACGGATGAATGAGTGTTCCCTTCTATTCATTTCATTCCCTCTCACTTAAACTCTCAAATAAGGGAATGGACTTTCTATTTCCTCTATTAAAACTCTCAAACAAGGGAAATGAAGAATATTTTAAAATTATTCTTTTTATTCATTTTCATTTCATTCTATTCTCTTCTCCCAAACGAGGGCTAAAAGGGACAGAGTGAAAGAAACAATAGAATAAATAAATAAATAAATAAGTGAAAAATGCATTTGTTGTGTTTTTGTTAGACATTTGATTGATCAAGGGTCTAGTGGAAGTTTTTGTCTGATAGTTTAGAGGGTGTTTGGTTCACCTGTTTCCATAACTCAATTCTCTGTTTCCATAACTCAATTCTCAAAAATGGTGGGACCCATAACAAAAAGGTTGTTTGGCTGCACAATAACTCTGTTTCCATAACTTTGTTTCCATAACTCATAACTCAATGGCAATATTGTAATTAAACACACATAGGGGACCCACAAACAGTACCCAGCCGCACCTTTTAACTTTTTTTTTTTTTTTTCATTTCTTCTCCTGGGTTAGCTATTCGGTTCTTTTTCTTCTTCTTCTTCTTCTTCTTTCACTAGTTCTGTCTGTTCTTTTTTTTCTTTTCTTTTTTTTTTTCACTGGGTTTGGTGAGTTTAGGTACTGAAAAAAAAAAAAAAAAAAAAAAAAAAAAAAAAAAAAAAAAAAAAAGTTGCAACGGGTGACAGGTATGGGGCCCACAAATAGTGTGAAAAATATTGAGTGATGGTGCCAAACAAATATGGTATTTTAGAGTGATGAGTGATGAAATTTTTGCATCCAAACAGCCTCTTAGTGTTCTTCTTAAACTCTTGGTAGGCTGAGATTATGTAGAATTACACTGTCTGCAAAATTTATTGGCAAGAGTTGCACAATTTGATATTTAAAATGTTTATTAACATTAGGAGGTTGTTTCTAACGGATTTCATGATCTATATATTGTTAAAACTTTGATTATTAATATTATATTGACTTCTCTTAGAAACATTAATGTTGTTTAAGAGATTTCTAGCAATGTTGTTGTAGTTTTGTGGAAATATATGTGGGTAAAAAAGTATGTAAAAATACATGTAATGTTGTTTAAATATTAAAAACTATTGTTTAAATAATAGTATCAAACACCCCCTAGAAATTTTGATGGTCTCTCCAAAATTGCTATTAGTAAAACCCAATAAGCTTAGTTATATTTTGGGGACAAATTTGTAGTTAGACAAATATTGTCTATGACAGCGATTCTATCATGCTTTTAAGCCCGTAAAGCTTCTATATTTGTTTTTTTTTTTTTTTAAAACCAAGTTTCTTTATTTGTTGATTATACTTTCAATTGTTTCTCTCATTATTTACCCATTTGCAATCCAAAAATTGGTACATAATCCTTCAAAGTCTCTAGTCATGGGTAGTGAAGATTGCTCCTTTGCTGTTGTGAGTTTTGGTGAAAATTTGAGAAGAAAAAACCAGAGAATCAACACAAGCTACTTGTTTTGACAGTAAGCAAAAGTCTTCATTATGAGAAACTAAAGGCTCTGGTTCATTCCACTTATTGTACTCTACTGCACTCACTCTATTAGGCCCTAAACTAGGGTTAGTGTTCACCATCTTCACCACATGCCTAGATAGATCTAATACACTTGGAATGAAGATACTAAACTCAATATCGGTAATACATGGCAGTGACTCGATACTAAACTCTAACACATATCGGTAACACACGGTGGTGACAAGAGGGGAACTAGGGGGCATTCCCCACCACCACCCCCCCCCCCCTTATTTTTTAAATTTCCCCCTTCCTCCCATATATCTAATTACATCCTCCACCACACACACACACCGTGAGCACAAGTGTTATTCTTTGGATTAGGTTTTTTATATATTTAAATCAGCTCCTTGAAAATATACACACACATAAATATATATATATATATATATAAATCTAGCTCTATCGCTAGTTACGCCGGGTATTTAAAATGACTCTTGATACCATTTATCACATTCTAAAAATAACACTAGTAACATCTGTGCTATATTCCAAGAAGTTAATCAAGTTATACTTCGATTCTTGTAATCTTTTATATTACTCAAATCGTCCTAATATTCTACACAAAGTTCTTATACAAGCCAAATCGACCTTATATTCCGTATAAATCCAAGTTCACGGCACACTCTCATGTATATAGAATACTACATTTACAGCACATAAAAATAAAATCCATTGATGACAGTCCACAGTGCTGAAGATGAGGTGCAATGTTGTCCAGACAAATTGAGATCACAAACAAATTAAAATTAATAATAACAGTTCATATGCTCAACATAGTTTACACAAAATACAGAAAGTAGAACTTTTATTATATTTTCAAAGACAGTTAACACTCAAGTGCAAATTACAACAAAGACATAAACTTCAAGTTCTCCATGTCCATGCAAGGAAAAAAAGTACCAGCAGGAACAAGATGGAGAAACCTTGAACACCACTAAAAAGTAACAACCATAAACATCTGACGGACCGCACTAATCCCATGCCCTCTACTTTACTGACTGACTCCTAATTAAGTTGAGCAACACCTCTGCAACTTTTCAAAAATTTATTGCAGAAGCTGCTGAAGACCTCATACTAAACCTAGAAATTACAAGAGCAACAGATAACCCAACCAAAAACTAAAAGGTACAAAGATTACACAGTGACTAAGACTTATTAGATGGCTGCCCAATCAATCTCCACTGAAGGAAACTTGTCCAACCCAAAATTCTCAGTCTCATCCCACTTTGGGAACTCCAAGAATGAAATATCGGATTCTGGTGAACAAGAGCCTGCCAATGATGATGAATCATCGGACGATGATGACAAAGAATTCTCCACCTTACAATCCTCCACTCCAAGAAACCCGATTTCCTTTTTCAATTCTAGTTTTGGTAAACCATCACAAACCGAATTTGCATTCGAAGGAGCTGGAGGAATTGGAATTGTAGGCTTTGTATCAGAAACAAAACAGGGGTCCTCTGTTTTCCCCTGTTTCTGTGAATTAGCCAAGCTCTGGCAAATTGCTTGGAGCTTGGCGTCTACAGAGGAATGGAGGGGCTTGTAGTCACCGAATTCGCCTGATATGTGAGCTCCTTGGTGCTTGAGATGAGGGAAATTTAGCCTAGCAAACTCACCCCTGAGCTTAAAAGCAGCCTTATCGTAAGCCAAAGCTGCTTCTTCAGCTGTATCAAAGGTACCAAGCCAGAGGCGTGTTCTGTTCTTTGGGAGTCTAATCTCAGCGACCCATTTGCCCCAATGCCTCTGTCTCACTCCCCGGTATAGTTTTGTGGGCTTTGGAGGAGTGCCAACATGTTTCATAGGGACGGCTTTTGGGCCAAGGTGGAAGTTAAGGTTGTTTGCTTTTTGGTGCTGCCATTGGTTTAGCCTTTGGGTTTGAAGTGAAGCTGAAGCCAAAGCAGCAATTTGTTGTTGTTGTTGCTGTTGGAGTTGGATTTGGGCTTGAATTTGAAGGATTTGATATGGGGTAAGGTGGTTGAGCCCTATTGTGCCTGTTTGTTGCTCAAGACCCATTTGGTTATTATGGCTCGAGAACCCTCGGCAAAACATTTGGGTACTCGATGGGGAGCAAAATTCAGGGTACAAGTTGGGCTGAGAGGGAGAGTTTGTAGAGTAAGAGCAAGAAGGGTAAGACGTGAAAGAAGAAGAAGAAGAAGTAGAGGGAGAAGTTGGAGGTGAAGAAGAAGAGTAAGAAGACAAGGTTAAAGAAGAGGTTGGTGAAGCACCTTTCATAAAAGGTTGTAGTGCTATCATTAGCTCTTCTCCAGGATCTGAGAAATTTGATGTTGAGCTGCTATTGTAAATACCTATAGCTGCTGCCATCTTCTCAACAAAGTTACAAGCAAAGACTGCAAAAGACTAAAATTTTCACAAGGAAACCAAAAAAAAAAAACAAGAAAGGGTTTCTTTGAAATCAACCTGTTTCTTACCAAAACTAAAGAACAGGTGTTAATTTTGTAGAAAACAAGAAAACCCCAGAAAAAAAAAACAAAGAGACCTATATAAACAACCTAGTATTTGGACCTTGAAAATTGAGAAAAAAAAAAAAAAAAACCAACCTGAGGTATAGAAAAATAACCCTCTTTAGTTGTCAAGTGAAAATTTTAAAACTTTACCAAGGGAAAAAAAAATCCTGAGATCTCTATTCTGAATCACCTGGCTTTCAAAAACACCCTTCTGGGTTTTGCTTTTTTTTTTTTTTCTTCTTCTTAAATTCAACACAAACTTCTCAGTTTGAACCCAAGAAAACAAACCCAAAAAAACACAAGCTTGAAAGACAGACGATGACAGAAAGGGATTCAGAGAAGCGGGGAATAGAGCAGGGGGGGAGGAGTGAAGTTGAAAACAAAGAAAATGATCGAAGTTAGAATTGCAAAGGAAGCTAGTTGAGAGAAAACTGGAGTTCTTGCTCTCTTTTTTTTATCTTTGTGACCTTACTCTTGCATTCTAAAGCTCAACCTCTATCTTCGCTTATATAACCTCTAGCCCACGGTTTTGCGTTCCTAAAACCTCTAAATTTCACTGCTCTAACCACGTTTTTTCTTGATTAATTTAATCACAACTCTCTCTCTCTCACACACACTCTCTCTCTTCCTCGTCAACTTCAAAGGATGCCTTTATTCGATAATGGCTGGCCAATGAGGTTCTGACACGTGCGTGTACATTTGTACTAATGTGACTCGCAGGTGTCGGTAGCCAAACGGTTGCCTTACACGTGTTGATGTTTGATTTGTTGTGTGTTTGGTTGACTGATACTACAGTACTGCGCTCTCGTTATCTACTTTTTGAATTTAATGCGTTTTTGTTTTTTTTTCTCTACTGTAAACGACACGCCCCTTGCCTTTGCCTCTCCAATTTTATTAAAAAAATCTTTGTGGGTGCTGTTGAATCAGCTACTATCCCATTAAATGTAACTCCCTGGACCGCTTGATGCAATGTTACCTTAGATAAGACTACACTGGAGAGTTGTGGTACATATTCTGCTATTGTGTGTGACATCAGCATTATGCTTTATATAAACCAAATATATATATTTGACAATATTTTTTAGGATTTTATTAATGTGCGCTTTACAACTTTTTTTAATTCTTAAAAAAAATGTTTTCAAAAATAGAAAGTTTAACGTGTCTCATTAAAACACACGTTAATCGAACTCTATTTTTTATGGAGTTACTCTTACTCATTTTCATTCTAGCTAGAACTATAATAAAATACACAATTTTGTCACAATTGACGAATTTTGAGCCGTAAAAAATTTAAAAAAAAAAAAGTAATAAGTTTATGTGGAGGAGTTGTAATAAAAGTTGTGTATTTCGTTATTTCACTAACATTTTTTTTTCTCGTTTAGATCTATTTATTGAAATTATTTTTTAGTTACTACTGTCACCTTCCCTTAACAAGAGTCAAATATTTTTTGTATATAGACTTTCTCTTAGATGATAAAAAAAATTAATAAATTTGAGAACCTTATTACGACACTCAATGTAAAACCTAATTGAATTGGTACACCTTCATCTTCAAGACTACAATCATCGTAATCATCTCCCTCAAGTAACAAAAAAGGTAGTTAAAGTTTTTTGTTTTAAACTTAGATTCTATTTTAAATTAAAACATGTATATTTAAGAAACAGTAATATTATCTTCACAATATTTTTACTATGATTTTACAACAATTCTTATATGACAACTAGTTTTGGTGGTTTAAAAAGTGATGTTAAGTGTCCAAATTAAAATCAGTAATAATATACCACATAAAATATATTGTAAAAATGTTGTAAACATAGTATTACTCTTTAAGAAATTATGATCAATTTTTGTGTTTATATTGAAAATCATGACAAAAAAAAATTTTTTTTTTAATTTAAAGTATTTGTTTATATACATTTATTTTTAGATAAAATGGAACCCTCTTCTAATACAATTGTAAGTGGAGGTAGAGAAAATTTGAGCCCTCATCAAATTTATTAGAAGCACCAAGCAATGTCTTTGAGATATAAGGCTCTTGGCATTATAATTTTGTTGTTATTAAACTGTGTAAAATAAGTTGTACCAAACCAAGCTCTAATCTGAGTGCAAAATGTTGATTAATATAAATTATTTTCCTAAAAAATTCATAATTATTATATAATGTAGTATCGTAAATGTCTTAAATGGATTTAAACTATTTATTGTAATGTTTTAAACAAAACATAGATAATAATAATCATTTATAGAGAATTTGATATCTTATTAACAAACTAATTATCTCGCATGAGTTAAAATTTGGTCCAATACTCCAACGCACTGAACTCATTGTAATACAAATATGTGGTATGTTTTGGACACATATTCATAATGTATTGGGTTAAATGCACAGGAGGAAATTCCTCCCAAGCCCTCTTCATCTCACATTTTCTAAGCACAATTATATATTTGAGATATGAAATAGTCAATTGAAAATTATAGATTTTTGCTTAGAATAAAAAATTATAGATATATTAATACTCATATCATGATGAAATTGAAAACACGTTCCAATCATTTTATTGAACATATGGTGTTTACTTTATTTAAATTTAAATTTATATATAGTCATAAATAGGAGGAAGAATTGTCCTCGCTCAAAAAGAGAGGCAAAATCCTCAATATTGATCATGGAAACCATTTCGTGTCTTCTATAAATTCTATAATAATATGAGAATTGTTCAAAAGCAAAAACAAAACAATAATTGAATGAAACTATCTCATATTTATCATTAAAAAAAAAAAAAAAGATCATTTCGTGTCAGTATCAAATTTATATGTCATTGATTTCAAAACCAATTAAGATAATTTCTATAATTAAAAAAATGGGTTTGGCATACTTTTTTAACTGGATGTGTCTTTTTGTTTTAAATATACAATAGCAAGTGATATTAAGTCTTAATCCCTACTTTTTATTTAGTTTGTGGGTGTAAAACAAAAGAAATTTTTTTTTTTTTTAAAGTATTGGAAGTAAGCTAAATTCTAAAAATATATAAAGAAATCAGAGACGCGGAAGCATGAATTCAATGTTGTGACACCAACTCTACGACTCTAATTATGAATACATTAATGTGTTTAATTTGGTCGTTAATATTAAATCTACCATTGTTGGTGGTGGTGCTGAGCTGAGTGAGATTATTAATTGTTTGTGGACCAAAAAAAAATTAAATAAATAAAAGAGAGATGTGGAAAATGAATTGTTTGGTTTTGTGAATTGTGAGGACCAAGTTGTAGTATCTATTTGGCATGATTAATTTTGTCAATTTATTTTACTATTCAGTTTAATTATTTTTGCTACTATTCATATGTACTATGCACCTTTTGGTATTATTCTTAGATCTCACTATACTATTTCAGCTAATTTTTACATTTATTTATAATATTTTCAACAAAAAAAATTAAATTTCAATTAAATAAACAGATTCTAAACAAGCCTATAGTTGAAGTTGAAAGTTTGGTGATAAAAGGACATAACCATGGTTAACATTTTAATTTAATTAATTAAGCTAAGTGGGCCATTGTGTTATTATTGTTATAGTATCCTTTATTTATTATAAGTCTGAGTTTATGGAAAAAAAAAAAAAAATTTGAATGAAACTATCTCATATTTATCATTAAAAAAAAAAAAAAAAAAAGATGATTTTGTGTCAGTATCAAATTTATATGTCATTGATTTCAAAACCAATTAAGATAATTTCTATAATTAAAAAAATGGGTTTGTAATACTTTTTTAACTGGATGTGTCTTTTTGTTTTAAATATACAATAGCAAGTGATAGTGAGTCTTAATCCCTACTTTTTATTTAGTTTGTGGGTGTAAAACAAAAGAAAAATCTTTTTTTTTTTTTAAAGTATTGGAAGTAAGCAAAATTCTAAAAATATATAAAGAAATCAGAGACGCGGAAGCATGAATTCAATGTTGTGACACTAACTCTACAACTCTAATTATGAATACATTAATGTGTTTTGATATTCTTACAGAAATCAGTGGGCTGAAGATTCCCGGGTCTTGATCTTGAAGAGAATCCTGTAAAACAAAATTAGATCAGAGGAGACCGGTGGGTGCCGGCCCAGGGTCCTCCGATGGCAAAGTTAATATTGTCGCTAGTCGTCTAAAAAAAGAAGGTGCTATCCAGAAAATGTTTTTTAGAAGAATTTTTTCATACCTCGCTTCTCTGCCAACGAGCCCTTTATATAGTGTTCGGCAAAAACGGTTACCTTGTAACTTCTCCAGTTGTTGCGAGTTTTGAGAGTAACCACTACAACCGCTATGGCAGTTATAATACTTAGATTTCATAACTGATTATTTACTGCAGAACGGTTGCTGGAATATTGCACTCATTGAGAGCAGACGCAACCCTTCACCTCGTCCGTTTTACCTCTACCAAAGACGAGATGCTATCATAATGCCTGGCTCGTCCATTCTTAAGGACGGACGAGCCATTTTCACAATGCCTCGTCTTTGTTCCTCAGGATGGCGGAGGCAAGGACGAGTATTGACTCCATTGGTGAAGCTCCTTTTTCCTGTGATGAGGTTTCATATACGACCCGAGCTATCTTTTTCCTTCCCCATTGTTTGAACGAGTCGTGTGGACGACTTAGGAGTTAGACATTTTTTTGCCTCTTCATCATGTTTAATTTGGTCGTTAATATTAAATCTACCATTGTTGGTGGTGGTGCAGAGCTGAGTGAGATTATTAATTGCTTGTGGACCAAAAAAAAAATTAAATAAATAAAAGAGAGATGTGGAAAATGAATTGTTTGGTTTTGTGAATTGTGAGGACCAAGTTGTAGTATCTATTTGGCATGATTAATTTTGTCAATTTATTTTACTATTCAGTTTAATTATTTTTGCTACTATTCATATGTACTATGCACCTTTTGGTATTATTCTTAAGTCTCACTATACTATTTCAGCTAATTTTTACACTTATTTATAATATTTTTAACAAAAAAAATTAAATTTCAATTAAATAAACAGATTCTAAACAAGCCTGTAGTTGAAGTTGAAAGTTTGGTGATAAAAGGACATAACCATGGTTAACATTTTAATTTAATTAATTAAGCTAAGTGGGCCATTGTGTTATTATTGTTATAGTATCCTTTATTTATTATAAGTCTGAGTTTATGGAAAAAAAAAAAAAAAATGTTCAGGTATCACCTCCACATTAATGCGGCCAGAGCGTTAGTTGGAAAGCATTTAATGTGGAGGTGATAGCCTTTAGAAGATATTTGCTACCTTCCCCGACGCCTCCTTAAGCTATATCTAATTTCCAGTTCAGATACAACTTGGCGGAGTCTTTCCGCTAACATGAAGGTTACCTTGACCTCGGACTTTGGTGTCCTCGGACGTGTGTTATACCGCTGTATATAATATCTACTCGTTTCTTTCATATTACCCATTTGATAAGAATAAAACTTTTTTAGGCTGTCCTCGGATAACTACGTGTTCTCGAATTGGGCCTTTGGGCCCCGAGCCTACTTCTGAGGATTACTATACCTTTTTAACTAACAGGCCCCACAATGTGGTTTTTATTTCTCTAAATATAATAGTATGTCATATCATATTATTATGTCAAAAAATTATTATAGTGAGATTTTACTATTTATATGAGGGGATACCAAATCGCTATTCCTAATAATTTTTCAAAGTTTTCATAATTATTGTTTAACTTATTATGAGTAATATTATAATAAAAATGGTATTAGCAGTGAACCAATGTAAACATGTATACTAATCAAATTAAAACTAATTACCTTGTTAGTTGTGAATATATATATATATATATATAATTGTTGGGTTAGTTGAAAGTGTTTACTTGGGGAGTGTTAACAAACATCCCTTTCAATATAAATTGAATAAAACTTAAAACCAATTCAAAAATAATTTTTTCAGGAAAATTATATGTACAATTTTTAGGTCTTAAGTTTTCTAATGAAATTCAACTATATGACTACATTGGCCAATGTAACACAAAATGTGTTATCTTCTCCCAAAGGCAATTAAATTTAATTGTATAACTCATTTGCCAAAGCAAGCGTGAAGAATTTAATGCACAACACCTAAATAATTATATGTAGGTTTTGTCCTTTTATTTTACCATAAAGGTAGGGCACAACAACACTTCATAACATTCCTAAATTGGTCTACTACCTCACACATAGACCCGCTACAATCTAATAAAAAATAATAAAATTATTGTCAATTTTATTAACGTACAAAAATTATTATAAATTGACATGTCAATAAATACAATTGGCACCATTTCAACAATAATCATAAATTTCTAAATGAATTTTCAGAGATTGATTACACATTAATTTGTAAAACATGTGTAATATTAAAATTTATTGTATTCTTAATATCACTCTAATGGAAAAAAAAAATCCAACCAAATTAAACTAGGTCCCCTCACATTTAAATCCTCTAATTTCTCTTAATTTTCAGCTAAATTTATGACATGTGGCATTTATTTGATTTTGTGTAGTTTACATGAGATTTTTTAAGATCATTGAGTTTTTTTAAATGTCACCACATGTATCTCATTTGTCTAAAAAATTGAAGATATCATTGCACACCCTTGGTGCAATGGTCACTCCACAAGTATAAGTGTTTGTGGAGTGTGGGGGACAAGGGCCGAGGTTCAAGTCTCCAAAAGGGTGTTTCATACACATATACACATAGATTAGACTAAAATAGAAATTCTATCTTGTATAAAAATAAAAATAAAATTGAAGATTGGAGGATTTAAATGGTAGGGGATCATTTCTAGTAAGATAATGTCTAGATATCATTTTTTTTTTTTTTTGGTTGAATTAAAAAATAGATCTCCAACGTTGACTTATTGATCTCACGCCACAGCCTATGTGATGAAAAGAGTAATACAAATATTACCGGAACCTTGATGGGACTTTTGTTGTGGGCACAATATATTTATTATAGTGTCATTACTCGAATCACTCAATTTCTACGAAGCATCATTTAAAACGATACGAGGAGTCCTATTTTTTTTTTTTTAGAAAAAAGTAAGTGAATATTAGCTTGGTTCTTTATGTGCTCATAAGACTTATCATAAAAGCATGGTTCGAATAAAATAAAGGGAGTTCCAAGATTCGACTAAAATTACCTTCACTAGAATAAAATATATGCTTAACTTCCTCAGGTGAATTATAAATAGGCCATGAATCTTATCAAAAAATAAAATAAAATAAAATAAAATAGGCCGTGAATATCCATGTATAAATTTCATCTTTCACTTTATTCTCCATTTAGCTCGATATATAAAGTAAAATAAATGAATATGGCATAAATAAACAAATTATATGATGTGCCATTTATCATCTGGGATGACAATTAAATTATCATCTTAAATTAAATAAAATACAATATAAAAACTTGAATTTTCTTTTCATTTGTGCAGTAAATAGTGATGAGAGAGGTCATGGCCACTAAAAGAATCATGATCAATAAGGAACAAGACCTCAAATCCATGGGGTCCGACTGAATTTTATCTTGTGTAAAAGAGAAAAAGAGGAAAATAAAAAGAGAGAAAGCTAAGCTAATCCAATCCAGATTAGGTATATTTAATGCCTTTTTTGGGTGGTCATAATCTAGATTAGGTAGGAGAGCTAAAAAGGGTGAGGATGGATCGGTGGATGGAGAGGAACGAGGGTGGGGTCAAGTAGTTAACCATGGTTAACCTATTTTAAGTCAAAACGTTGAGAAATGAGTAACGAATGAGAGAGAGAAAAGAATGTGCAAACCAAAGTTTGCGTAAGAAGGAAGCGAAAGGAAAAGGATCGTTCAAAAATTCAAGCAACTTGCATCGATGGTGGGACCTACCCCCAAAAAATACATATTGAAGATGGAATGGTGGGGGCCCTACATTGAGGTGTTCACACGTCGTTTCCAACGTGGACGTCACTTACAAGCCAAGCAAAGGTCCCTACGCTACGGTCTTCTACACTACTCTCCATTGGGGTATTGGACCAATTGATAACTACTACACTACTAAATATATCTACTTTGCTTTGCAGGTACTATTCTACTATTTGTAACAAAAATTCTAACACCACTTAAAATACCATAATTTGTGTGGATATTGTGTGAATAATTGAAAAAAAAAAAACAAATAAAAAACGAATTTATAGAATTATGATAAGTAATTAATTATAGTCTGACACGTAAAATAAATGCGATAATAATTATAGTATTTGATGTGATACTGCTTTATAATGGTGGTTATAATACCATATGACCTATCCATGACAATGTATATGTCTTTATGACTGGACCCCGGTTAGACTTCTCTTCTCAACTACATAACCTAACTTTTTTTTTGGTTGAGAAAGTACATAACCTAACTTGGTGGTCCTAGATTCATTGAATTCTATAATCTCTAGGGCCTTCTACAATAAATGCAGCTATGACCTAGCAAATTTTTTATATATATACTTTGAAGGGTGATGTATATTAAAAGTGGTGTAAGTGTAAAGTGTTATGCTAAATAGAATTGGTCCAAGCAAAATTATTACGAACAAAATTGTAAAGTTTACTGTGTGTATATAACATTGTTGTGTTTTATAATTGTTAAGAATTTATACATAAAATTTCACTAATGATTAATTTTTAAAAAATATACTATATTGATAAATGTGTCTAATACATTATTTTATTTCTCTTATCATTTTTAATACATTTTAAGTGGTGAGTGAAATATCCGTTGAAAATAATAAAAAATGTCATTTGTAAAGGTTATTGACGTGTGATTTTTATATCATGAATAGCTTATTACATTAAAATATATATTCTTTAAAGTAGATAATTTATATATCAGTTTTTTCCTTTTATAATTCCTCCTGAGAAGTAATTATTTATATATATATATATAAAGAATGAAAGATAAGTGTTTTTTTTTTCTTGGAGAAAGGAAAATGGAGGTCTTTATAGTTATATTACACCCCTAGGCAAGGCGTCAGGTGGCAGCCAAGTCAGCGGGTCCTTCTTAGGTGCCGGCCTTCCTTTTACACACCTGTGTGGGAGTTACCCACCAAGGATGCCTACCAACGGACTCCTGTTGGTAGCGGAATTCGAATCTAGGTGTGGTACACGAAACGTCCGAACGTTGCCAGCTGAGCCAAGCCGTTGGCAATGAAAGATATGTGCTTGTATCCCTTCTGAAATATTCTGGTGGTGAGTTTAATGGACTTGAAGGATGTACCCTGTTTATTATCCATAAGATTTCCAAATCGTCTTATAAGCATGTACGTATTATTTAATTTATTTATAATTGATTAATTTATTTATAATTGTTAAACTAGTGGTATATTTTATAGTGTAATCTCTAAATTATTATTTTTAAAAAATATTGATCTAAAAGAATGATTAATATGATGAATATTACATGGTAAGTAAATTAAGTTAATTAAAAACTTGCTTGTGTAGTAAAAGATGAAAACAAAGTTAAAAAAAAAAAAAAAAGATAATAATAATAATCATGAGCATTGTTTCATGCAGCAGCACTGCACGACAAGAATAAACTCGAAGAGATGGAATGGAACATGCCAAAACTCCCAAATGTGAACACATTACAATACTGCACAGGTTATAGTCTTGATAGACGAGAAATTCAGTCATGATATAAAAAAAGAAAAGAAGAAAAAAATATGTACGTCTTTGAACTTCGATCCCTTTCTCTCTCTTTCTTATTTTGTCTTTTGCCTTTTTTTTCCAAATTCTTATTAACCGTTGTTTATTTAGTTTGGAAATAATGCAGAGAGCTGCTTGCTGGTGCGGAATCTATCTGGTGTTAATGCAAGTTTTGGAACAGAAGTACCTATTCATCTCATGCCCGAAATGTTGTGGAGGGGACACTTCACGTGGGCTTTCCTCATGTGATTTGCTAGGTGTTCACCACCCTCACATGCCTCTGGTTTCCAACCCGTACTTTCCTCTTCATTCTTTTTTTTTTTTTAATGATTGAGTGAGCTTAAGAATTTTATAATTCCGTTTCCGTCTGTGTAATTATTGAAGTCTCTTGTTATGAAGCAAACGTCGTAAGTTAAAAATATTATTGCATTTATAAAATAAATAAATAATTTTTTAGGTAAATTATACTTTTTTATTATAAACTTTTACCTCAATTATAATATCACTCAAACTTTCATAACAGCAATTGATCCCCTAATATTAGAATGTTAGTTTTAATAGTGTGTTTTGAAAGTTGGTCGGAAAGACATTGTAATCAATTTAATAGATTAGGAAGGAAAAATGTAATTTATCCCAAATTTAATTTTATTAATTTTACAGATTGATGAATCAATTTTTAAATGCAAAATAAAATAACATAATAATTCATTTATTATGTTGTTGATGCGATATAGATATTAATCAAATTTACTATCACGGCAATTTATAACAATTTTATTTTGTAAGTTTATTTTAGTGCCTAGAGGTGTACATTTAACTCACTAACTTGTTGAACCTGATCCAAAACAACTCATTCTCCATTTGGAATTGCCTTTTCACCATCATTTCAAAACCCTAACATTGTGTATAAGATTTCCCAAGGAAATCAAACTTTTTTGTTGTTGTTGTTGTTGTTGTTATTTAATGAAAAATCAAAATGTGAATAAAATGTATATCTAATTCTTCTCCTATCCTTTTTTTGACGTTAATTCTTCTCTTTATACTAATATCTTTACTTCCAAAGTTTTTTCTTTTTAATAAAATTGCAATTTATTTTCTTTGCTGGTAAGTGGGGGATAACATCCTCCAATTTAAGCCCAAGGAAAACTAATATGTCACTAAACTACAAGGAATTTTGGTTAAAGAATGCAATTATAACAATATTATCTTCATACATTTTTGTAGAAAATAATTAAAGAGAATGGTGGATGTCTATTATCCTTTTCCATTCTTTTTCTTTTGTACCCATTCCAAATGAGTTGTAATTGAGAAGATGCTCATGAAACCCATAACATATAGGAGAGAATCAAGTAAAACAAATGAAGCTTTAAAAGAAATATAGAACAACAGACTCTTAGTGAGCAATATTAAGTGTTTCCCATAAAACTATAGAGATAAGGTTGGAACATGTGGCCACCAAGCTTGATGATACACATTGGTGTAGCTTAATCCCAAAGTGTTCTTGATTAATTTTTCATTTTTTTAAAGATATTTTTAAAAATTAGGTCAGAAGAAAAAGGAAATGAGGTTCAGTTACTCCCTTTGCCAGCTTTGGTCGAATTAGTCAAAAACATTATTAATGATACACTGAAGCAGACTTCTTTTTGCTCCAATATATCTCAACCATTTCTGGCCACAAATAAATAAATAAATAAATAAATAAACTTTACTTAAAAGTATGAACTACCTATGTAGTTGACCTTCACATTTGTCAACTCTAAGCACCAACTATATAATGGCTAAAGTCGCTGAGTAAGCAACACCTCACAAGTCACAATGAACTTCCTCTCAATTTATTGGCTGAGAATTGAACGTCATCACATGCAACAGCAAATTAATCATTAAGCTAATTGTCCTTCTAACTACGCAGCTTCGCGGAAGCATCATGCAAAGGACTTACGGCCAAAATAGGTATTTGTCTCTTTCGTCTAAAAGATGTAGTAAAATGTTCATATTCTGAAATTATCTAGTAAAATGCTCTTATTTTGAAACTTGATTTTAAAAAAATCGAGTTTCAATAAAAAACTCGATTTGATGAAAACGAGTAATTTGAGAAATTTTACATGGAACTCGAGTAAAAAAAAAAAAAAAACTTTTTTAGTTTGATTTCACATAACTCGATTTTTTTTAAATCGAATTTTCCATTGAAACTCGATTTTTAATTGAGTTTAAAACATGGGCAATTTGCAAGATAGTTTCAGAATAAGGACATTTTGCTAGAAAGTTTTGGCGAAATGGGCAAATGCCCATTTTAGCCAGGACTTACGCTTTTAATTTCCCAATTTTTAATATCAAATTTGTGCAATCAGCAATTCGATAATTTTCTTAAATACTACACTTGCTATGTGTCGTGTGCAAATGCATATGCCGGTATGGGTGTGATTTGAGTACGATAACATATTTTAAAAATGGATAATCTTACGTTCTGCAATTCAGTCGTTTTCATGGAAAAACAAGTACTTGTTTAGAGCAAAGGCAATCATCAGAACTTATAGTGACATAACTTGGTTGGCCATAATGTTTATGATGATAAGTTGATAACCAATAAACTATATATGTTTCTATTTGTTAATATATCAAATGAAAAAGACAAGAACAACTTAACAACTAACAAGGTTTACTCTAAAACCAACCCCACTAAACGAATTTCGGAATAGTTTAAGAGAATTGATTAGTTAATTATGGGATTTTTTTTCTATGTTTTGCATCATGGAGTTTGCTGCTAATAAACAACAGCAACGACTAACTAGCTCTCTAAGAATGCTTTCAATGGAAGTGAATGTACATCTTTTTACTCTTTGCAAGCATTACAATGCATCACAAAATGAACTAAAACTGTTTGCATAGGTTTACTCTCATAGTCTCACATGATTTGTAGAAGTTCATGTCTTAGAATAGAGCCCTAAAAAAAGCATCATGTAAGTCAACTCAACGCACCAACAAACTAATCCTGTAGGATCTTAGTGGGGTTTGGCCTCAAAAGAAGAACAAAAAACAGAGTGGTGGCCTTTGAAGTTACTGATTAGCCATGGACTGTATTGAATGTTGGTGCTAGCTACCTGGATAAACAAAAATCTAACCTATAAGGTAGGTGAAATAAGACAAAATGAAATAAGTAGAGTAGATTAAGAACCAAAGTGGAGAATCAATTGAGTTTCAAGGACATATGGGTAGAAATGATTACATGTTATAAAATTATTATTTCTGTTCTCAGTTAAGACTTGAATTAGAACTTAGAAATGCAATAGTAGTCTGTTTGATTATTTTTTCTAAGAATGATTTTTTAAAGATTGAAGAGAATAAAGAATGAATTCACAAACAAAATGTTTTCAGTTATAACTTCTATTTTCCCTTAAACTGAAAGAACATTATTGAATAGACCAAATAAGACCGAAGTCAGAATGGACCGAAATTACCAAATTGGATTGAATAGATTGAATAAGACCAAAGTGGACCTAGTAAGACTAATGTGAACCGAATAGAACCGAATAGGACCAACCTAGACAGAATGGATCGAATAGAATCAAATTGGACCGAATAAGACCAAAGTAAACAGAGTGGACCGAATAAGACTGAAGTGGATTGAGTAGAACCAAGTAAGACCAAATTGGACCAAATAAGACTAAAGTAACCATAATGGACCGAATAAGACTGACGTAGACAGAATAGGACAGAAGCGGATTGAATAGGACCGAATAAGACCAAAGTGGGCTGAATAAGAATAAAAGTGGACCGATTAGGACCAATGTGAATCGAATAGGACCAACCTCGACAAAATGGACTGAATAGACCGAATAGGAGCAAAGTGGACCGAATAAGATAAAAGTGGGACAAATAGGACTGAGTAGACTGAACATGAGCAAATTGGACCGAATTAGACCGGAATTTTTTTTTTTTTAAATCTTTAAATTTAAATGTTTAGACACTAAAGTATTTTTTTTATATGTATTTCCTAAAAAATATAAAAAGGTATCATCAAAGGGTTTGAATTTTATGATATTTTTTTTACCTATACTACTCTTTTTTTTTTCTCTTTTTTTTACATATATGTTATGTGCTTGATTTCAAGGAAATATGTGAGATTTTTATTAATAAGTAAATTAAACCTGTAATAAAATATAAACATTTAATCTATAGTCTACTTATTCAATAATTTGAAACCAAATGAGTTGAAAAAGAACCACTCAACTTTGTCCATAGTCTTCTATATTAAATTGTAGTTTTATAATAAAATGACTCTTACACTGTACAAACTTCTGAGCAGATTCCCACTCTAAGATTCAACTCTCTGTTAACCCTTTCCCCTAATCCAAGAATACAGCCAAGTTCACCCATCCTGAGTCAATTATGTGGCCCCAGACCTGCAGGGGACAACCCATTGAAGGTTCTAAAACAAGAAGGTTTACTCTAAAACCAACCCCACTATACGAATTTTAGAATAGTTTAAGAGAAGTGATTAGTTAATTATGGAATTTATCTATGTTTTGCACCATTGAGTTTGCTATCAATAAACCACATCAACGACTAGCTCTCTAAGAATGCTTTCAATAGAAGTGAATGTACATCTTTCACTTCTTGCAAGAATTACAATGCATCAAAAAATGAAGTAATACTGTTTGCAAAAGCCAAACAAGAAATGACCAACTAGGATGTGTAGTCTATAATAACAAAGGTTTACTCTCAGTAACACATGATTTGTTGAAGTTCATGTCTTGAAAAAGAACCCTTAAAAGCATAATGTAAGTCAACTCAACGCACCAACTAACTAATGCTGTAGGATCTTAGTGGGGCTTTGACCTCAAAAGAAGAAGAAAATTAAAAACAGAGAAGTCTTTGAAGTTACTGATTAGCTGGACTGCATTGAATCTTGGTGCTACTTTGATTTAAAAATCTAACCTATGAGGTAGGTGAAATAAGACATAACGAAATAAGTAGAGTAGATTCAGAACCAAAGTGGAGAATCAGTTGAATTTCAAGGACATATGGATAGAAATGATTACATATTATAAATTATTATGTCTCTTCTCAGTTAAGACTTACAAGTTAGAACTTAGAAATGCAAAAGTAGTCTGTTTGGTAATGAAGTAATACTGTTTGCAAAAGCCAAACAAGAAATGACCAACTAGGATGTGTAGTCTATAATAACAAAGGTTTACTCTCAGTAACACATGATTTGTTGAAGTTCATGTCTTGAAAAAGAACCCTTAAAAGCATAATGTAAGTCAACTCAACGCACCAACTAACTAATGCTGTAGGATCTTAGTGGGGCTTTGACCTCAAAAGAAGAAGAAAATTAAAAACAGAGAAGTCTTTGAAGTTACTGATTAGCTGGACTGCATTGAATCTTGGTGCTACTTTGATTTAAAAATCTAACCTATGAGGTAGGTGAAATAAGACATAACGAAATAAGTAGAGTAGATTCAGAACCAAAGTGGAGAATCAGTTGAATTTCAAGGACATATGGATAGAAATGATTACATATTATAAATTATTATGTCTCTTCTCAGTTAAGACTTACAAGTTAGAACTTAGAAATGCAAAAGTAGTCTGTTTGGCTATGTTTTCTAAGAATGATTTTTTTAAAGATTGTAGAGAATAAAGAAATTCACAAACAAAATGTTTTCAGTTATTTCATATTTGGAGAAAAGTTTAAAGTTTTGCTTCCCTTATATTGAAAACACGTTATTGAATAGACCGAAGTCAGAATGGACCAAATTAGATTGAATGGACCAAATAAAACCAAAGTAGACCTAATAAGACCAATGTGGACCGAATAAGACAAACTTGGACAGAATGGACCAAATAGAACTGAATGAATGGAAGTAGATTGAATAGGACCGAATAAGACCAAAGTGGGCCGAATCTATATATATACTAATAGCCAAAGCCCAAAGAAAATCCATTTAGATTTTAATTGGATTCTCAATTTTGCACTATGTGTCCCATTTGATTTTTAATTTTGTGCCAAAAATCGAAGAGTCCAAATCCAATTAAATTCTAAATCACACACACACACACACACACAAATAATGAGAAACCATTACATATTTTAGAAATATATGATTTAAAAAAAGTGCAAGCTAATACTATGTATAATTTGAATATCTTCTGAAAAAAATGTATAATTGTAATTGTTTTTAATTGTACCAATGCATATACATGGGGCTACACACTAGTAAGAATAAAAGTGGAGTGAATAGGACCAATGTGAACTGAATAGAACTAACCTAGAAAGAATAAACCAAATAGAACCATAGTGGACCAAATATGACCAAAGTGAAACGAATAGAACAAGTTGGACAAAATAAGACTGGATTTTTTTTTTATAATTTATAAATATTAATCTTTAGACACTTTAAAGTATCTTTTTATATATATATTTCCTTAGAAATATAAAAAGTATTATCAAGTGGTTTGAATTTTGTTGCATTTTTTTTACTTATGCTACTCCTTTTTTTCTAAGATATATGTTATGTGCATGACTCTAGGGAAATATGCGAGATTTTTATTAATATGTAAATTAGACCATATAATAAAATGTAAAAATTTAATCTATAGTCTATTTATTCAATATTTTGAAACCAAATGGGTTGAAAAGAACCACTCAACTTTCTCAATAGTTTTCTATATTAAATTTTAGTTCTATAATATATTTTTTAGAAAAAAAAAATTTCGATCAACATTATAGGGATAAGGGCCCAAAAATTATATATTAGGCCATGGGTCTTATCCGAGGACAGGGGCACGTCCGAAGGGGTGCAGATAATTATGAGGGCTTCCAATTTTAAAGTCTCATAAGTAATGAATGAATGGAGGGTGATCCGAGGAGGAACTCCTCCTTGGATATGATGAGTACAGTTCAAATCTGTGTTTCAACAATCAAGGTGACCTTCCAAGAAGATCCTAAGATAAGAACGTGCATCGTACACGTAAAAGGATGATGGGAACTCAGAAATATCTAAGGAAAAGCTGCTACCACCGCATTAAATGTACTGCAGCTACTTTTCTAGCCGCATTTATGTGGAGAAAACCCTTGAACAGTGCTTCCTTGGCTATCGCAACTCACAGAGAGCTAGAAGAGGTGTCTGATGAGACAGACACTCAAGTAGTGGCTTGGACGATTGACAAATGAAGGGCCAAGATCACCGGGAATGAGATATATAATGTAAGAAACCCTAGAAGGAATGGGGATCGGAGGAAGGGAGAAAGGAGTCGATAGCCATCACAGTTGCACTTTTAATCAGTTCTATCAATCTATACCAAGACTTGTCTCCTCGGACAGTGAACTTATTAAGTCCTATATGCCCTGTTCTTGCTTGATCGTCTTTTGAATCCATATTAGCCATTGTTAAATTCACTAGGGCCTAGTTCTTTGACTCACTCTTTACAAATTCATTATATTGGACTCACTGGACCAAGATCCCATACCTCTTAGGCTTGAGCAGCAAATCATGTCCTTACAATTGACACCGTCTGTGGGAAGAACTTGTGCGATAGTGAGCGCAATGGTCAGCTATGGTAGGTTCAGGTCCACACCAAGCGGAATCTGTGGCATCCCAACGGGAAAACCCTTTCACCAACCCTAAGCGTAGAGGAGATCGAGAATGCAGTGTACACACTATGCACACAAGCAAAAGCCATACTCGAGCCAGAAGTCACGTCTCTTAAAACTAGCATAACAGAGCCATGCAGTTGGAAATTGACCAGTTAAAGAGGGAACTACGCCATGCACGGTGAAGGCGAACTCCCTCTAACTCTGATGTTTCTTTTGATGACAGAAGGGACGTCAGTTACAGGTGAAGATCTCGAACCCCGCCCAGCGAGTCTTTCTCCTACGAAGAGGAAAACCATCGCGAACGGAGGGTCAGAAGCCCGCCTCACAAAGGCGTGCGAAATGATGCTGTGAGCAAGGCCTTGGACCAAATCTCGAAGTCATCATTCACGCGCAAAATCGAGGGGGCTAAACTTCCTCGACAATTCACTCAGCTTGCTTTCACCATGTATAACGATAGAATAGACTCCGTGGAGCTTATGAGCCATTTCAATTAAAGAATGGCTGTCCATTCCAAAGACAGAGTCTTGATGTGCAAGGTTTTCCCATCCAGTTTGGGACTCGTTGCGATGAGATGGTTCGACAACCTGAAGGCAGATTCCATAAGTTCCTTTAAGGAGCTCACCCAGGCATTTTTTTCCCACTTCGTCATCTGCAACATGGTTCCTCGGCCTTTAGCTTCCCTACTGTCCTTAAGTATGCGAGAGGGAGAGACCTTGAAAACGTATTCGGATAGATACTGGGAGATGTTCAATCAAATAGATGGTGACTTTGATGATGTGACCATCAGTACCTTCAAGCTCGGCCTCCCGACTGAGCACGGTTTGAGGAAATCTCTAACTGGCAAGCCTGTCACCAGTGTACGCCAACTCATGGACTAGATCGATAAGTATAAAAGGATTAAGGAAGACCAACAGCAGGAGAAAGGAAAAGATAAGATTATCCCTCAGGAGAGGAGGGATTTCAGGGCGGATTGGTATAGTAACAACCGACCACGGAGGGATTTTGCTAGACAGTCATGATCTGCCAACCCTCAGGCGATCAATGCTGTGTTCCGAGAGCCAGTGCATCAAGTTCTGGAGAAGATTAGGAATGAGCCATTCTTTAAATGGCCAAATAAAATAGCAGAAAACCTTACAAGATGCAACTATAGTCTCTATTGCCAGTACCACCAAGACCATGGACACACCATAAAAAATTGTAAAAGTCTGTGGGAGCACCTGGACCAGCTCATCCGTGAAGAAAAGTTAAAACAACTCTTGCACCACTCTAGTGGTCAGAGGGGGCCAAACAAACTCAGAATCCCAGAGAAATGATTCTTTGAGACCTCTTTTGGGAACGATAAATGTCATGTTCACTGCTCCAGGGAGAACTGGGTCCTGCCCTTCCAGGGTGATGTTTGTGGCTCGGCTTTTTGTCGAGGACAATAATCAAGACCCAAAGAAGGCTAGACTAGAGATCCAACCAGTTTTGGGCTTTTCGGACGAGGATAAAATCGGAACCATCCAACCCCACGATGATGCTTTGGTGATTACCCTCAAGATTGAGGGATATGATGTGCAGAGGGTGATGGTGAACCAAGGCAGTGGCGCCGAGATAATGTACCCGAACCTATATAAGGGGCTGAACTTGAAACCCGAGGACTTAACACCCTACAGCTCGCCCCTGGTGAGTTTTGATGCGAAGGTCATCATCTCGAAGGGCCAAATTAGACTACCCGTGCAAATTGGTTCAAAAATAGTGGAGGTAGACTTCATCGTGGTGGACACTTATTCACCCTACACAGCCATTGTGGCCAGGCCTTGTCTTCACACCCTAAGAGCCGTTTCTTCTACTCTACACCATAAGGTGAAATACCCATCAAGGGGCCAGGTTAAGGAGATCCTGAAAAATCAATATGTGGCTAGGCAATGCCTAGTGACTGCCATCCGGCATCAGCCCAAGGTCGAGTCCTAGGCCCATGGCGAGGGGGCTTATAGCAATTAAAAACTCCGGCGTTTCCTATCGGTGGGTCGGCCAAGGAAGCGAAATGTGAGAATTTGGTAAAGGCTGTTGTTAGTGACGATTCGGAGAAATTTTTTCAAATTGGGGCTTAGCTACCTCCTCTAGAAAAGGAAGAGCTAGTAGAGTTTCTTAGAAAAAACGTTGATGTCTTCACATGGAGTGCTTACAAAGCCTCGGCGGTGGACCCGAACTTCATCTACCATCATCTAAATGTTAATCCATCTGCTATTTCCAAGAGGCAACCTCCTCGGCGCTTGTCTTGGGAACACTCTGATGCTGTCAAAGATGAGGTGAAGAAATTAAAGTAGGCAGGGGCTATCAAGGAGGTATTTTACCCTGAGTGGTTAGCCAATATTGTGGTGGTGAAGAAGAAGAGTGGGAAATGATGAATGTGCGTGGACTTCACAGATCTAAATAGGGCTTGCCCAAAGGATCCTTTCCCTATGCCTAAGATAGATTAGTTAGTGGACGCAATTGTAGGCCATCCTCGAATGAGTTTCCTAGACGCCTTTCAGGGATACCACCAAATGCCACTAGCCCTAAATGATCAGGAGAAGACAACTTTCGTCACTCCCATAGGAAACTACCACTACAAAGTGATGCACTTCGGTTTGAAGAATGCGGGGTCTACCTATCAAAAGATGATAACTAGGATGTTTGAATCGCAGTTAGGCAAGAGCATTGAGGTCTATATAGACGACATGGTGGTAAAAAGCAAGGTAGTGTTCAAACACTTAGGAGACCTCAGGAACATATTCAAAATTCTGAGGAAACACAAGTTGCGCCTCAACGCTTCAAAGTGTTCCTTTGGTATGAGATCAGGCAAATTTATGGGCTACATGGTAACCCATAGGGGAATTGAAGTTAACCCTGACCAAATTAAAGCAATCAACAATTTACAACCACCTCGAAATTCTAAGGAAGTCTAGAAACTGACCAAAGTGACTGCTGTCCTAAACCAGTTTATCTCTCGGTCAGCGGATAGGTGCCGACCTTTCTTCCTACTGATAAATAAATGGAAGGGGTTCCAATGGACTGAGGAGTGTGCCTTGGCCTTCCAACAGCTTAAGGATTATTTCTCTCGACCTCCTATCATGTCCTGCCCTAAGGTTGACAAAGGCCTATTCGCTTATATTGCTGTGGCTCCTCATGCTGTAAGTTTGGTCCTCATACGAGTTGATGGCGGCATGCAAAAGTCAGTTTATTATGTGAGCAGGTCACTACATGAGGCCGAGATCTACTATCTACAACTGGAAAAGGTCATTCTGGCAGTGGTACACACCACACGCAAACTCCCCCATTACTTTCAGGCACACACAATTATTGTCCTAACTCAACTTCCACTCAGAGCTCTGCTTCGAAACGCTGATTACACGGAGAAGATTGCTAAATAGGCCACAGTCTTAGGGGCTTTCGACATCAAATACATGCCTCGCACTTCTGTCAAGGGTTAAGTCCTTGCGGATCTGGTAGTCGAGTTTGCTGAATCCTTGTTAGAAGAAGTAATGGAAACACAACACATGGATGGAAAATCGGTTCGCATGATCTCCTAGTAGGGCCCCCTATCCTGGAAAGTGTACGTTGATGGTGTAACGAATCAGAAGGGTTCCGAAGTGGGGTTAGTGCTAGTATCCCCCGAAGGGATCACCATCGAGAAATCATTAAGATTGGGATTCTCGGCCACTAATAACGAAGCTAAATATGAGGCTCTACTGATAGGAATGGCTATGGTGCAAAAAATAGGCAGAAAGGCCATAGATATGTTTTTGGACTCCAAATTGGTCGTCAGACAAGTCAAAGGAGAATTTGAAGCGAGGGAAGAAAGAATGCAAGGATACTTGTGTCAAGTTAGGCACCTACAACCAGAATTCGAATCTTTCAACCTGTTGCGCATCCCAGGAGCGAAAACACGCATGCCAATTCCTTAGCCACACTCGCAACCTCCTCAGCGCATAGCTTACCTCAGGTCATCCTTGTGGAAGACCTATGCAAACCCACGAAAATGAACAGAGAGGTGGTTCATGTTCACCAAGTTAGGGTGGGGCTTAGCTGGATGGACCCCATAGTACTGTTCTTAAAAGAGGACACTCTACCCGAGGAGAAATCAGAAGTAGACCAAGTATGTAGAAAAGCTCCTCGGTTCTGGCTATCCGAGGACCAAAAGTTATACAAACGCTCCTTTTTTGGGCCATACCTGTTGTGCATACATCTCGAGGCAACATAATTACTTCTTGAGGAGTTACATGAGAGGATTTGCGGAAGCCATATCGGAGGCAAATCCTTGGCTTATAGAGCCATCAATCAAGGCTATTGGTGGCCAAATATGCAAAAGGAAGCACAAGAATATGTAAAGAAGTACGATCAGTGCCAAAAATTTGCAACAAACATACACCAACCGGGAGGAGTCCTTAATCCACTGTCCAGCCCATGGCCATTCGCTCAATAAGGCTTAGACATTATGGGCCCTTTCCCTAAGGCAGTAGGAAACAAGAGATACCTGTTGGTCGCCACGGACTACTTTACTAAGTGGGTCAAAGTCGAACCTCTAGCAAACATCAGAGACATGGATGCCAAGAAGTTTGTATGGAAGAACATTTTCACACGATTCGGAGTCCCTCGTACCCTCATCTCGGACAACGGCCTCTAATTTGATAGCAAATCTTTTAGGAGATACTACTGTGCTTTGGGAATTAAGAACAAATACTCTACCCCAGCTTATCCCCAAGGGAACAGACAAGCCGAGGCTGTTAACAAGGTCATAGTAAATGGACTTAAGAAGAGATTGGCTGATGCGAAAGGAAAATGGGTGGAAGAGCTGCCACACGTCCTCTGGACATACTGAACCACGCCTAGCATGATCCACCAAGAAAACCCCCTTCCCGATGACTTATGGAGCTGAAGCTGTTATCCTTCTAGAGACTGGCTTCCCGACGTTGAGGACAAGTTCTTTCGATCCGAGCAATAACAACGGACTACTGGAGAAGGGCTTAGACTTGATTAAAGAGAGAAGGGAAAATGCAATGGTCCAACTAGCATACTACCAACACAAGCTCAAGTAGGGTTACGATGTCAATGTGAAGCTGAGACCATTAGCACTTTGCGATTTGGTGTTGAGAAAAGTTTTGGGTACTGCAAAGAACCCAGCATGGGGAAAGCTAGGACCCAACTGGGAAGGGTTATATCGCATCACCGCAATGGCTGGTATAGGAGCATACTTTCTTAAAAACTTGGATGAACATGTAATACCACACTCGTGGAATGTAAACAACCTGAAAATGTATTATTATTAATGAAAGTTTCCTTTGTCAAATGTGTCCATTTGTTGTATAAAGGCATTCCACTTCCTATTTTTCTTTCTTTATAAGTGTTTAAACTGAACCATAGTCATGCCTGAAGTCCTCGGACCAGATGCTATGGGAAAATTAACACACTACGACATCTCTTATAAGTGTTAAACAAATCCTAAGTTATGTGAGGTCTCTCCCAAAGCATATGGTCTGAGGACTCAAGCATGACTAAGGTTTAGTTTAAACACTTATAAAAGATGTCATTGAGTGTTAATTTAACACACCATGACATTCTCCATTTTTTTTTTTAAATGTCAAATAGAACCTGAACTATGTCAGGCTCCTCAGACCGCATACTTTGGTAGAATTAACATTGTGTTATCTATGTGTTTCTCACTAAGTGTCAAGACAGATAGCCAACTCCTCAGATTGATAACTCTGGGTAAGTTAAATGCCTTGATTATTTACCCAAGCGTAAGTTTATTATTGGTCGTTACTAGATTCGGCCATCATTACAAAGAGAGTAATTCACAGTACAAATGTGGGGTAAATCTCTTTGTTCGTGTAAAATAATCTGCAAGTGCACAGAATCGTAACAAGTAGTAAAGTGTTTTTAGAAAACGAATGTCGAACCCACAAGGATTAACTATGTTATTGAATACCAAAATTCACTAAATTAATTACTATTTGGAAAATCGAAAATAAATGGAACGTTCTATTCTCTGAATTAAATTAAACTATTTAATAAAAATAAATCTACGAATAAAAAGAATTAACAAAGCGTAAAAATCTAACAGTGAAAAAATATGATAAGAATGGATCTAGAGCAGTTGATTTCACCTAACAAATCCCACACAATTTATTCTTCCTAATTATTAAATTCTAATAATCTCCCGTTGATGATTAAAAATTCCTTAAGTATTCAATATCTTCTCTCGAATAATATCAAAAATATCTTCAACTAACAATTCCATATCTCTATGTGAATTTAATTAATTGGAGACTCATTACGTACTTTGAATTTTTTGAAAAATCACACTAGTCGCAGTAAAACATCTCTACTTTTGCTCAACTAATGGTGTTTAATTCTAGAACTAAAATAACAAATCACCTCTCGGTCTCATTGTAATTCAATTTATCAAACTATAATTTGTAAAAAATAGTAAGCATTAAGAATAAGAATTAAACACTCAATCATGGAAATATTAAAAATAAAATAACTCAAAAAATAAATTGTGTGTTCATTGCTAGACTACATCACTGCTCTAGAAAATAAAATTTAGTTCATAATAAAATTGAAAAGAAAACAAATAAAACTTATGTCTTTCATCTGCATTGGTTGATCAACATGAAGCTCTCGCCTTTGTCTCAGATCCTCCTCTTCATAAAGATTCCCAAAAGCAAATTCTTCTATGCAGCAGCCCTCTTTTTCCTCTCAGGTTTCTCTTCTCTCCCTCTTTTTTTCCCTAAAGAGCCTTTAAATAGGTCAAGGAATCCTATTCCCATTTGGAGAAAATCCCAGATTTTTAGGCTTCACTTAACCGATGATTTTGGCCCATTTAATGTCAGAATTCAGACTTTCGGTAAACTACAAAGTTATAGCCCTTTAAGTTAACTTTTCGGCCCAACTTGAATCATCTCGATTGGAATCTGAGCCAAAAGTTATGTCAAAAATACTAACTGATGTGCAAGCTGGAATCCTAATCTGAATTAGACTTGGATTTAATTGGCTTAGCCCCACTTTGCATGTAAAGCCCTTGTAAATTAATCTGAAATCTTCTCATTCCTTCAAAGAACAAATGAATAGATAAATATAAATAAAAATCAAATAAATCAAAAGAAATAAAGGAAAACTAACAATTTTAATAAATAAGAGGATAATAAAAATCATGTAAAAATTACACTTATCACTCTTCATCGTTGATACTTAGTCAAATTATTTGCACTGGCAGGATACTTTTGCTAGTTTTTATTAGAGCTAAATTGGCAGTAACTCAAGTTCATGTACAATAGCAATAAGCTTGAAAACATTTAAAGCAAAAACATAAGAGATAGAAAGAAAGGTCCATTCATTAATCAAAAGGGTGAAATACATTGTGTTATGTGACAAAATATCACTACAAAAAATATATTACAAGAAAATCCTAAGGTTTAAGCCTTGGTCTTGGGGGCAAGAGGGTTTTCCTTCTAGCTCGGCTAGGAGGTGGCACCATCCTTAGCTTCAGGATCAGCTTCTTTATCTTGGAGCTCTGTTTCTTTTGTCTTAGCTTCACCTTCCTTGGCCTTAGTGGTGTCCTTGGCTCTTACTGAAGGCTTTTTCTCCTCGCCCTTGCTCTTGTCCTTAACCCCCTCAGCTCCCTGGCCATGATCACCAGCTTAACTAGATCCCATCAAAGCCTCAGGAGGAGGGAGAGCAACCTAAATGGTCAGAGGCTACTCCAAGGTCTTTAGAGCAGGGTTGGCAAGAGAAGGGATGGCATCTAGGACTTCACAGATGTCCGTATGGTAGTACACGCTCCCAAGCTGCCTCCACACTAAGTCTGCGGGGACGCCTGCAATGTTAAGGGCCCTATCCCATGACAAGTTACAGTAGTCCCTACACACTTCAGAAAGCTCCTTAGTGAGCCTCACTTGCGTCTCCTCAACACCGAGCTAGTAAGACGCCTGCTTCTCAGCCTCAAGTGCCTCTTTGGCCAGTTGGGCTGCCTTCTTAGCCTTCTTCAGCTAGGCCTTGAGGTCCAGAACTTGCTGTTTTTGGGTGGCCAGCTCAAGTTCCGTTGTATAGATCTTCTTACGCTAATCCTCGCCCTGCATCTTAGCGCTTTTTAAGCCAGCCACAGTGCTCAGGCGTTCCTTCTTTGAGACAGTGAGCTTGTTGGTCAGCTTAGTGTGCTCCTCTTTAAGTGCCCCTAAGATCTTCTCGGTCTCGACACGGGAGTGGGCCTCTGCTCTGGCTTGAATGCTTTTGTCCCTGACTCACTCCTCGACCACAAAAACCTGTTGAGTAACCTGCATAAAAATAACAGGAGAATTCCACGTGAGAAGAAGGAAAAAAAAATGACCAAATATATAATTCGAAAGATGTGTCAAGCCACTTACCATAGCAAGGTCCCTCTTTAGGGATAGGAAGAGGTCAGGTTGCTTAAAGTGCCTGTAAGCATCCATATCCCTCGACAGAAAAAGCGGTTGCTCAAGGGCTTCAGCAACATAGCACGAGTGCCCCCCTTGGAAGTTTTGGACTAAGGCGTCCCAAGGGATGGGGGCACCATCCACCTCCAATCTGGGGGACCACACTGACGGTAGTCGGCATACATCAACACCTTGGGAATCCTCCCTGCTCTCCATGGAGGAAGCCCGTTTGTCTTTCGTGTGCCTGGGCTGCTTCGCTCCCTTTGGAGGAACCACCTCACCCTTCTCTATGTCGTGCACCTCTGGCACTTTCTTCTTCTTCTTCTTCAGATCAGAATGGGGGAGCATCTCGGCCAAGGTCACATGGAAAGGAGGGGAAGGTGGAAGATTTGCTGGGACTTGGGACTTGTTGGTCTTTTTTGATGTTGACACTTTATTCCTCGCAGCCATAAGTTCCCGTAGACTTTTGCTTCCTTTGTTTAAAGTCATCCTATCTTCCTCTTCTTCGGAAGTGTTGTCTGGACGGGCAATCACAAGGACTAGAACGTGGACGCTGGATTGCCTGTCAAGTTTGTCATCGGCATCCGATACTGGAATGACTTGCACTCCCTGAGTCTCCTCCTCCATGAAACAAAATTTATCAATTTCCTCTTCAAGTGAGGAATTCGAAGAGGCAATCTCTTCTCCTCCCGCTGCTACTTCAGATGGAACCTGTTGAAATGGTTGTACTACTAGTGGAAGGTTCTGTAGATATGGGTGCAATACCAGCAGAAGATCGTCTCGAGATAGAAACCCGAGCTGTGACACGTCAATCCGGGCCAATCTGGGATCACCTGCCTTATGGCGTGACCTATCTCCTAGTATGTTTCTGAGATAGGCTAAAAGTGCAGAATCAGGTGGACGGCTCGCAACTGTCTATCCTCATTCACGAAGATTTTCGATCTCAGTAAGTAATTGAGTGCGGCAACGTTGGTCAGACTAAGTCGATGAGCTAGTTGTCTCTTATCTGAATAAATAGCCGAGAAGCAGGGCATGGTTATAAAATTAAAATCATCATTAAAAGCAAGCGAAACGAAAGGAACAAAATGTGGTCAGAGCTAAAAAGTCTAAATCTCTTGCTAAGGATCCTAACTCTAAGGTACCCTACCTGGCTCTCCCTTTCGGATGGGGCAATGGAGGTCATCATGCCATGCTCCCGAAGCTATAAGGTAATCATCTTTCATACCCTTGTTGGATCTGGGTAGACACGACACTAAGGATTTGAGGTAATATCCCGCGTTTTTTTTTGGAGTGACACTCGTACATGTGGACCACATCGTGCCAGGTGAGCTGCAGACCCAAGTGCTCGTTGAGAGCATCAACGCTACCCAAAACCCTGAATAGGTTGGGCGTGCACTAATGGGGCATATCCTATGGTTAAGGAGGTAATCTCGCTTTATCCTACCCGTGGGGAGAGTCATTCCCCCTTCTATGAAAGCTATCATGGGGATGATGACTTCCCCTTCTTCCCTATGGGTCACTACTTGTTTCGGAGAACAATACCGCAAGCCAACTTCCTAGGGTATATGGTACATATCTTTAAAGGCTTCTATTTTGGCCGGGGAAGTCTACTAGGCTCGCAAACCTACCCATATGGACAACCTAAGAAGAAGCGACTGGAATTTGCAAGTGAGGAGGTAAGAACTAGAAGGCCGAGACAGTTAGTCGAGGAGAAAAAGAAGTTTTGAAGAGATAGGTACTTACAAGAGTAAGTGAATGTGTTAAATCCTAAACCTTTAGGAAAGGAGTTACGGAAGCTCAGGAGCGCAGGGAGTTTGGTGAGTTGGAATGCTTGAAATCTCTAAAGAACTTGAAAATTCGTAAAGTAAAGGGGAGAATGATCTCTCTCGAGGCTTTTTATAGGGGTGAAAATGAGTGGGAGTTATCCCGCTCAAAATTCCAAGAGAAAGGTCAGCCGTTCAATCTGCGCCTCACCGTTAGATCTTGGGAACAAAGAGCCGCCCGGAGTAATTAATGCACCTCACGGATTTCAAAACGTTAGTAGCAATCATGGGACACGCAAAACGGCGATTTCACACGTGCAAACCAGAGGAATAAATGGGTTTGTCTCTTAAAAATCAAAAATCCACTTTTTCTCCTAGAATGAAAGGGAAAAATCGAAGTTTTAAGGGGCTATTGTAGGGATAAGGGCCCAAAAATTATATATTGGGCCATGGGCCTTATCCGAAGATGAGGGAATGTCCGAGGGGGTGCGGATAATTATGAGGGGTTCTGGTGTGCTGTTACAGGCAACCAAAAATAAAACCTATACTCCTAAAAATATATGTAGTAGTGCAAGTAAGGATCGTTCCCACGGAGAATATCTAGCCTAGTTTTATGCTACGTGAACAAGGAAAGGGGGATTTTGAGTATAATGAAAACAATTTTAAGAAAAAAAAAACTAAGGAACAATTCAAATTAAAGTATCGAAAAAAATTAAGAGAACAAATCTTGGTCCAAGTCAACATCCACCATCAGAATTTTGCAACTGGTCATCGATGCAAGTATATATCAATTCACACTTTGAATATTCACCGTTGGAACTATTTTCCTATCTCTCCTTAGTTGCAGTTAATTAGAAAATAAGCGATCCAATAAACCCTAACTACTAAACAACCCAAGACAAGCGCTAAAGGTTTAATTTAGTAGCAGCCTTAAGAATTAGAGAGATCGATGAAGCTAAACAATACAAACACAAGCGGTTGCATTTAATTTAGTCGAGCATTCTTCCTAAGATCTAATAATTTCTGACACAGCAAATCATTAAATCTTAGTTGCTTCACAAATTAGAGAGATCAAACAATTATGAATTTGATATCTAACCTAGCAGTAGATTGCAACAAATAATAAACTAGTAGGCCTCCTAGTAATTAAACGAGAAAATCATGAAAATAGGCACAGAAGAGCATCCGATATTCAAAGCATAAATTGAACAATAAAAACAAATTAGATCTCACAATTTTATTGATTCCGAGGCTTCAGTTTCCTTCGACCAAGTATAAAAGTTTTAGCCACGTAGAGCCATGACAGAAAACTCAAAGAAGAAAATTAGAGAAGAGGGGAGAGAGAGGCCTGTGTGTCCAATTTGATTTCTCCTCTCCTTTTACACGTTAATTCCCCCTTTTCCAAGCCTACAAAATCTCCTAAAAATATTCTAAATAATAATATCCAAATTTGACTAATTAAGGAAAAAAATTAAAAATAAAACAGAGTCTTAATATAATTAGGAAAGTGGTGTTTTTCAACTGGAAATTTCGTGCATCAGATTTGGAGGATTCCAAAAATAAACCGCATCAGATCCATGTATTAGAATTGTAGGCAAAGGAACATTCCAAAACGTCAGTAAATTCAAGCCCGATTTCGACCTTGATTCGGCCCGTATCTCTCAAAACTCAAAACATGAAAGTTGTAGAGCTTTGTCTTGGTGTTCCATAGCATCTTGAATCATCTCAATCGGAGCTCGGATAAGAGAGTTATGACTAGATTATGAAGTGATGTCAAAGCTGTCCAGAATCGCCCAATTAGCTACGTTTTGCACTTTATGCCTCCATTTGCATCCTAAATCAAAATATAAAATAATGAGTACATTTAGGCACCAAATAAGTATAAAATACTAAACATTAAGGGAGAAAAATATGACATTTTGCATTCTCATCAGGTTCCAATTTTAAAGTCTCATAAGCAATGAACGAATTGAGGGTGGTCCAAGGAGGAACTCCTCCTCGGATATGATGAGTGCAGTTCAAATCTGTGTTCCAACGATCAAGTTGACCTTGCAAGAAGATCCAGCGATAAGGACGTGCATCGTACATGTAAAAGGATGATGGGAATTCAGAAATATCTAAGGAAAAGCTACTACCACCGCATTAAATGCACTGCAGCTACTTTTCTGGCCGCATTTATGTAAAGAAGACTCATGAACTGTGCTCCCTTGGCTACCGCAACTCACAAAGAGCTAGAAGAGGTGTCTGATGGGACGGGCACTCGAGTAGTGGCTTGGATGATTGACAAATGGTAGGCCAAGATCGCCAGGAAGGAGATATATAATGTAAGAGACCCCAAAAGGAATGGGGATCAGAGGAAGGGAGAACGGAGACGATAGCCATCATAGTTGCACTTGTAATCAATTCTATCAATCTATACCAAGACTTGTCTCCTCGGACAGTGAACTTATTCAGTCCTATATGCCCTATTCTCGCTTGATCGTCTTTTGAATCCATATTAGCTGTTGTTAAATTCACTAGGGCCTAGTTCTTTGACTCACTCTCTATAAATTCATTGTACTGGACTCACTGGGCCAAGATCCTATACCTCTTGGGCTTGGGCTGCAAATCATGTCCTTACAAACATAATTTTATGAATTTCACGACTTTCATATGACAAAATATTTTGACAACGCCTCTAAAATGCTTAAATATGCAAAAGGTACCCTAACAAATTAGAGAGGAAAAGTTCATATATTGGCCTTGAATGGACGATATAGCTTCCCTGGATACAATCAAATCTATCAAGAGAACTTTAAAAAATAACTATTACATTGTACAAACTTCTGAGCAGATTCCTCCCTAAGATTCAACTCTCTGTTAACATTTTCCCCTAATCCAAGAATACAGCCAAGTTCACCCATCCTAAGACAATTATGTGGCCCTAGACCTGCAGGAGACAAGCCCATTGAAGGTTCTAAAATAACAGTTGCAACATAACACTAGTAGTTTTAATCATATATTAACAATATTGGGGGGAGAGAGAGAGAGAGAGAGAGAGAGAGAGAGAGATGTTTGTTCAATTAATAATTGTTATTTATTGGGAGAGAGAGAGAGGAAAAAAAAAGTAGCCTGAATAACCACAAGCCTATCATTACACATCTAACTGTTTCAAACTCACAACTTATTGACAGAGAAATTGCATGGTATAAATAATGTAACATTTGGCATCCAAACTATTGAAACAAATCTTTGAATTACTATAATATCTCTCTCTCCCTTATAAATGTCATCATTTTTTTAGGAATATTTTTAAAAATAAAAAATAACGGTGAAACCTCATGTTCACAATAAGGTTTTATTTTTGTTTTTTAAAGTAAGATCACGAACCTGGACTTATGGCAAACACCTAGTCATCTTTGAGTGAGTGGAGGTAAATGTCCCTATCTCTGCTCTTTCTTTCTAATATTTACCTTTTTAAGTCCAAATACATGACCTACCAGTGCGCTACGTCACTCTTGAGTTTCGGGATTCGATTGGGAGCTCTCTGGGAACACTGTTGCAAATGTCTGATTCTAAAGGTAAAGGCAACTCAGGGAACTTCCTCCGAGTTAGGGTTAAGATTGACATCACCAAACCCCTTAGTAGAGTCTGTAAAGTACGGTCGATGGGCAAGGTAATTGGTTGGGCTACGTTAAGATACGAACGCCTACCAAACTTTTGTTATTGGTGTGGGAGAGTGTCGCACGACAACAAAGATTGTGAACTCTGGTTAAAGAGCAAGGGATCTTTGAAAAAAGAAGATCAACAATACGACGAATGGATTTGAGCAGATGGAGATCAGAACTTCCGAAAAACATCAATGGTGGTTGCAGGTTACAAACCATACTTCATGGGGGGGAAACCGTAGGCAAAGGACAATGATTAGCATTAGCTCAACGTGGAAAAATCTTGTACGATGATTGTGAGTCCCATGGAAAGCACAAATAGCCTGCAACCGACGGCGATGGAAAAGACAACCCCTATCCCTCAGTCCCTAGAGAAGGAAAGTCCAAAAACTAACACAAGAATCCCAAATGTTGCGAATACATTACTGATAACTGATTTGGCCATGATTAATGGCAGTAATAATGCAGAAGGAACGATCATGAGCCCCATTAAAGGCGAGATGAATGACAACCTTTTTATCAGTGAACCACATAAGCCAAGCCACTCATCTCTTTAACCCACCACAAAACACAACCCATTAAAACAAGCCCACCCCAACAACACTCATGAATTCGGCCCAATAAACTCACTAGCCAACAAGACCCCAACCCTATCCACTACCAAGCCCAATACTCCCATCAAAGCCCATAAAATCACTTGGACTAGACTGATATATAACACAAAACCCCAGGCACGAGGAAACCATGATAGACCTTGAACCTCGCATGGACCCCATCCAACCCAAGGACCTCAAGCCATCCAAAAGGCAAACCTTAACCAAGTATGAAGATGCACCCCAATCTTTTAAGGCAGAGGCTGCTACGCAGCCCCGCCAGGAGACATGAACTGCATAAGTTGGAATTGTTGTGGTTTGGGGAAATCACGTGCAGTTTTGGTACTCACCGAGATGGTGAAAAAGTATTCCCCAAACTTGGTCTTCCTCATAGAAACGAGATCAAAGGAAAGCTATCTAAAAAATCTCTACCGTAAAATTAATATGGAAAATCTCTTCACAGTCCCTCGTCATAATACAAGCAGTGGACTTACCCTTTATTGGAAGAAAGAGATGAACATCCAAGTTCTTGTCTCCTCCGCCATTTCCATAGATGTTGTAGTTAACCCAAGAGTGGATGACGCTTGGCGGTTTACCAGTTTCTATGGAAATCTAGTAACAGCCAACTGGGAACACTCTTGGGCACTACTAAAACATCATCTTCGACTTCAAATGGATCTACCTTGGTGTTGTGTAGAGGATTTCAATGAAATTGTAAAGGTGGAAGAAAAAATGGGAGGTGTAAACAGACATGAACGCCAGATGGTTGATTTTAGAGCCGCATTGGATTTTTGTGGATTCCGGGATTTAGGCTTTGTAGGTTCACCATTTACATGGTGCAATAACCAATTTGACAGGGTAGTTAATGAGATAAGATTGGATCGAGGTGTAGCCACTCCATCATGGTCCGCGATGTTTCCGTCAATCCGTGTGCACCACATATCTGGATCCTTGTCTAACCATTGTCCATTGTGGTTATGTTCAGATGATGAATCTGTTCAGTATTACAAACAAGGGCGACCTTTCTGCTTTGAAGCCATGTGGATGAAAGATGAACGATGCGAAAGGGGTAGTAAAAAATGCTTGGGAGAGACAACCCACGGTAAACACTATAGAGGTAGTGGTCAACAAGATAGATAATTGCAGCACAAACTTGAAAACATGGAATAGACTCTCCTTTGGTAACATTAGACGTGTTCCACAATAAACGAATAAAAAGATGCTTCTTGCTCAAGCGGAAGCCTTATCCATGGCTAGGCATAATCATGATCAGGTTCGAATCTTAAAAAGCGAAATCTATGACCTCATGATCAAGGAAAACTACATGTGGCAACAAAGATCATGAGTAGACTGGCTCAAAGCAGAGGATTTAAATACAAACTACTTCCATAGCAGAGCAAATCAACAAAATCGACATAATTTCATATCCACGTTGACTCTTGATGACGAAACCATTCTGACAGAGGAGAATCAAATTGGTGACGCGATGGTTGACTCTTTCCAAAAGCTCTTCACTTCGGCAGCATCTTCCTCCTTTGAATCCATTCTTTAAGGGATTGAGTGTAAGGTTACTGAAGAAATGAAGGTAGAACTGACTAGAGCATGCATGGCAAAGGAAATGGAACAAGCCATCAAGCAAATGAAATCCATGACTGCACCAGGCCTTGACGGTATGCCACCCTTGTTCTATAAATCTTTTTGGACTACTGTAGGACAGGATGTCACTATTGCCTACCTATCTGTATCAAACTCGAGCTCCCTTCCATCCAAAATAAACCACACATTCATCACCCTCATTCCAAAAACGAAGTCCCCGACTAGTGTAAAAGATTTTTGCCCTATTAGCTTTTGCAATGTTTTATACAAAATCAACTCAAAAAAAAATCACAAACCGCTTGAAAAAATGCCTCCCATAGTTAGTATATGAATCCCAAAGTGCCTTTATGTCTGATCACCTCATTTCTGATAACATTCTTATAACTTTTGAAACTTTGCACCACCTCAAAAATAAAAGAAATGGCAAGTCTGGGTACATGGCTCTGAAGCTCGACATAAGCAAAGCATATGATCGTGTGGAATGGGTCTTCTTAGAAAAATTGATAGCTAAATTGGGTTTTGATCAAAATTTGATAAACCTTGTTAGCACTTGTATTCGGTCTATATCTTTCTCAGTTATGATCAATGGTGCTCCTCATGGTATTTTCCACCCTTAAAGGGGTTTCCGTCAAGGTGACCCTTTATCGCCTTACCTCTTTATTTTATGTGCAAAAGGGCTACACTCTCTCATGCAATAGGCAGAAGAATGTGGCTCTATAAAAAGGGTCTTATTATGCCGAGATGGCCTGAAAATTTCACACTTCTTCTTCACCGACAACAGCTTTCTGTTCTACCAAGCAAATGTTCATAATTGCACTGCAATATTGGAGCTACTGGACACATACGAACAAGCCTCAAGTCAATATAGAAACCGAGAGAAAATTCAACTCTTCTTCAACTCCAATACCGAGCCTCAGACTTAGTCCACAATCAAAGGAATGTTAGGTGTTTCAGCCACTTCTCACTTTGAGAAATACCTAGGCCTCTCCTTATTCATTGGTCGAGCAAAGAGACAAAGCTTCAGCTACATACGTGAGAGAGTATGGCATTAAATCCAAGGCTGGAAAGAAAAACTCCTATCTCAAACAGGTCGTGAAGTATTGATAAAAGCCGTCTTATAAGCCATGCCCATTTACACTATGAATTACTTTAAAATTCCCAAGAACTTATGTAAGGATATCGAAGCTCTTTTTCTAAAATTTTGGTGGGGATGTAATGGGGAAAACAGGAAAATACACTAGATGGCGTGGAACAAGCTATGCAAGCCAAAGGTCGAAGGAGGACTAGGATTCCGAGACATTAAAAACTTTAACCTCGCACTGTTAGGGAAGCAAGTCTGTAGGCTCATTCATAACACAAACTCCCTTCTGTACAAGGTTTTCAAAGCTCAGTATTTTCCCAGGTGCACAATCATGGATGATAAGGTAAACTCGAATGGGTCGTATGCGTGGCAAAGCATCCTAAAGGCAAGACATGTGATTTCAATGGATGCAACTTGGAGAATAGGCAACGGGGAAAGCGTCTACATTCGTGGTGACAAATGGTCCCAGACCCACGCTTAAATAGAGTCATATCACCACAAAAAAAAATTTCCAGGGAACACTTGAGTCTGTGCATTGCTGGAAGAAGATGGATCATGTTGGTTAACGGATAGGGTTACCGAGGAATTTCTACCCCATGAAGCTCAAATTATTCTAAGCATACCCTTGAGCAGCTGTCGAATCAAGGACACTCTAATTTGGTCAGGAACGAAGAATGGGGTTTACTCAACCAAAAGTGCATATCTGATGCTTCAAAAATTAGAGTGAATAGCAAAATCGGTTCTGTCACATCTCTCGGGTCAGGATGTGATATGGAAGCACATCTGGGAACTCACTATACCAAGCAAACTAAAGCACTTTCTTTGGCGAGCTTGCAATGAATCACTGCCAACAAAAAAGAACCTCTTTCGGAGACAGGTAACAAGAAATGCAGCATGCATCGGGTGCAGAAAAGAGATGGAGATACAATGCACGCACTATGGGGATGTTAGGTAGTCAAAGAAACATGGTGGGAGGTAATATAGTGCTAAAATCAACTATCCGAACGCTTCCAATCTTTTCGTGACCTTCTGACAGGAATCTTCAATATTGGAGCCCCACTCCTAGCAGAAAGATTCACCTACGTTACATGGAGTCTCTGGAACAAACGTAATGCAACTCGAGTGGACTTTCATTATTTACCCTACTCCATGATTTACTCGAATGCAGTGGATGCCTAAACGAATATCAGTCATGTCTGGACCACCATGCAAACATGGTCCCACACCCACCCTTGGTCAAATGGCATGCTCCACCAAAGGATCTATACAAAGCTAACTTTGATGGAGCACTCTTCCATGGCATCCACTCAGCTGGGTTAGGCGTGGTTATCAGGGATCACTTAGGCTAGATAATTGCCTCTTTGTCTAAATGGACTACACTACCTTCGACAGTGGAGGCTGTGGAAGCACTAGCGTGCCGTCGCGCAATCACCTTTGCACAAGAGATAGGTCTCTGAGATGTTATTTTTGAAGGTGATTTTGAAACAGTCATCAGTCACCTCAACTCCAAAAGCCCATGCCTGGCTTCTTTCGATCACATCATCAATGACTCTCGCTCCATAGCCACGTCCTTTAGATACTACTCGTTCATTCACACGAAACGAATGGGTAACAATGTAGCTGATAAACTAACCAAACTGGCAAAGTGTTGTAATTCCCCTCAAATTTGGTTAGAGGACATCCACCGTGATGTTGCCAATTTTGTAATGATGGACAGAAGTCACAATTGAATCAATAAAATAACAGTATTCTTTCTCAAAAAAAAAAAATATATATATATATATATATATGTATGCACACAAGAAGTTTTAGAAGCATGAATCTGATTATAATAATTGTATATAATATATATTATATTAAACCCATTGTCTAAATTCATCCATGAGATATTAGAGAAAAATTAAAACTAAAAACATGTTAGGAAAGAAAAAAAAAGGGGGAACTCCTGATTCTGATTTACAGAGCTCCATAAAATCTACCATAAAAAGAGCTTAGGTGGAAATGGGGGAAAATGATCTAGAATCACTGGTGGAAATTTTTTTCTTTTTTTTTTTCTTTTTTTTTTATAGGTAAGAAAGTAATATTATTAATAGAAAAGAATAAAAGATAATTATTGGTAGAAATTTCATTTTAAATTGTAAAAGAAGAGGCTAAATTTTACACTAGGGCCTGGATCCATCTGTTAGAAGGTGCAAAGTGTGGACATTAATTTAACTTTCCCTATTGAGAAGAAGGCAATCTAAGTAAACCTGATCAAATTTACCAGGTTGCTGAAAGAACTAAGCAAACCTTACTTAGCTGATCAAATTTAGTTAAAATGGATTTTTTTTTGGGGGGGGGGGGGGGGGGGGGGGTGGTGAGTTAGTGAGTTACACATGCACCTAATGGGTTTTGAACCCACAACTACACCCTCCACCTAATAGTACTTGTAAGGGGAGGTGCCAATTAAGCTAGAGCCCATTAGCTTAGTTCAATTGAATTAGTGCCTGTTATGGTTCTTTCAAACCCAAAGATCATTGATTTCCTACCCCACATGAAAATGTTATGCCTCACACCAACAAGTTACCTAACCATCATCAGGGAAAGGTGACACTTTTTAACAATTCCAGTACATAAAGTATATTTACTTCTTAGGCTGTGTTTGGTTCATGTAAAATATTTTTCAGAAAATAAATATTTTCCGGAAATGCTATTTTCGGAAAAGGAAAATGCATTCAAATGTTTGGTTGTATTTCAAAAAATACTTTGGAAAATATTTTCTAGTGTTTGGTTATGTTCCTGAAAATGCTCTAGAAAACCCATTTTTATCATGTTTCTCACATTTTCTTAGGATCCAAACATATTTTATTACAGAAAATCAAAATATATAAACAATCAAAGAAACAAAAATCAAAACAAAAAAATCAGAAAAGCAACGAAGCATGAGAGAGGGACTTAAGTGACAAAGAGAGAGAGATCAGCAACGACCAGTGGGTGTTTGAGAAATGGGTATGCGAAATGGGTTCATCAGAGTGGTGGGTTTGACAAATGGGTTCGTCGGAGTGAGTTTGAGGAATGGATTTTCTGGGTTTATGGGTTTCGAGTTGAGTTTGAACAAGAAAAAATGAAGGGGACAATGGTTTGAGCTCGACAGCGCGTTTGGGCTTGAGGCGGTGGTCTAAGCTCAATCTCCTTAGCGCAAGCTCGACGACACGTTTGGGCTTGGGGTGGTGGTCTGAGCTCGATCTCCTCAGCGCAAGCTCGATAATGCGTCTGGGCTTGGGGTGGTGGTCTGAGCTCGACGGCACGAGCTCGATCTTACTCTCTCTAGTCTCTCTTCGTGCTCTTTCTCTCTCTCTCTCTCTTAGGTGTTCGAGTTCGAAAATGGTTTGAAGTGAAAATAGAAACGTAAAACCATTTCCGGGTCAAAGTCTTTATTTTTACGGTCAAATGAAATGCATTTCTGGAAATTCTATTTTCCATGTGCAACCAAACACGTGGTTTTACAGAAAATAATTTCCTGAAAGGGTTTGAAGCCAAAACAAACGGACCCTTAATTACACAACGGTTTCTCAATCAACAACCAAATGAAGTTTCATCTAAAATTTTGGTTATTTCTTTCTATTTGATATTAAAATGTCATACTTGATGATCTACCCGAGGCCACAACTAACCCAATAATGGGGTGCAAACAGTTTCATCTGATCTGTCAATTGGCAGCAGGTAAGAAATTTCCCCATCCGAAAGATTCAGGTGAGTGGGGGTTTGACTTCCACCTTGAACCCAATCGACCAGTAAGCACCCCTATCCAATGTAGTACATTCAAAAGCAGAATCTAACTAAAATGAATTACTGTTTTGGTTCTTAAAGCATAAATTTTAGTGCTCTTAATGCACAGCCCTTAACAGTACATGCCATTGGAACCACTCATTTATTAGCACAAGAACCTACCAAAAAAATATACAAAAGGAACATGAATTACCAAGTACTAAACGAGTTATTAGCCATTGGAACAGTTATGGCAGGTTTGGTGAAAAAATCGATCCAAACCTGCGATAGCTCAAACAAATGAATTAGCAAGGAACATGAATTGAGGCAAATGAAAAGAACTTTCATTCTCTCACAGAGGAAATGTTCATGGTACGTATTAAAGGAAACACTATTATATGTGTTAAATGGATATGTTCTCATTACAATAAAACTGGTAACAAGTTCAAGGAGTTCGCTGAGAAACAAACTAGGAACACCTACATGCAAGCCACAAGCACAAACTATCAAATAAGTGTAATGAAACATTCTTACAATAACCAAGGACACTAATGTTTTTCTGAAGCCATTCCATTGATCATCTCCAGATCCATCTTGCAGTTCTCTCTCAAATCTTTTAGCGTAACATAGCTGGATTGCTGCCCAGAAAAACAGGCTAATTTAACACAATTGAGATTAGGGAAAAAAATTAAATTAAATTTCATGACATGGATAAAGGGTGATCTTGAGAATTAGCCTGATCATAAGGAGCCATTGATGCTAGCAATGAAGCATTAATTAAAATAGTTAACCAGAGAGTGCAGTCAGATGATAGGTGGCTATCACCAATGCCCTATGGCCAGCAAGTTGATTCAGGACTTCTTAAAACAACCTGAATTCTCTAGATCTTATCCAAAATGGCAAGTGGATTTTGAAAAATATGACTCCCACTTGACACAAAACACACCTAAGTGGCTAAGTCATAGGAAACAAAAGTTGCACTCACAAGCTGGTTGCTTTCATTGACAAAGATATTCTCCATGTGAAGAAATAGTGATTTCCACTGACCCGTGAGGTCAGGATCTAATTTTGTTACTTTGTTGCAGTTCCCTTGGCCATGAATGTCAACCTCCTTTCCCCTGCAACTATTTTGAACCAAAATGCTTGCTTCTTTCTGACTCTTCTTCAATACTAAATTAAAAAATGAAGCAATACCAATGAAGGAAAACAACATCACAATGAGAAAGAAAATTCCAGAACAGTAAACTATCATATACCACCCACAAACTTACCAGCTATTCGACCCTTGATGTCCTGGTAATGGAGGTCTGACCACATATGAGCAGCTGATTACCAAATTGTAAAACAAACATCCACATGTTAGAACAATATGTAGCATACAAAATGTTAAATTCCATAATCACATGCAATCAAGCCCATGACAAAACATATTTACATGTTATGAATCTTATGATTACCTTTCAAGCAAAATGAACAAGAGCAACCTTTGAGAACATCGGTACCAGCATTTAGATTAGCACAACCATCACCCTTAGCGCTTGTGCATCTTTCCAATTCATGGAACTTAGAACCATGTGACTTGGGCAATCTTGACCACTCAACAGACCCATAATTGCTTGAGGCCAATCTACCACCTTGTTGATCCTTCTCATTATCCTTGAAAACACGTGTGACCAATCCTTCACATACTGCATTACTTCCAGTAACACTGGAACTGAGTCTCACTTCCTCATCTTGACAGTTCCCTCCGACCCCACAACAATTTTTCTTGGACAGTCCAGAGCTAGCAGGCGCCGAAATACTAGACACACAACTATCTCTCAATACATCACCAGTCTCCACAGAAACACTATGTCGTATCCTGCTGCCTTGAAAGAAATCTGATGTCTCCTTACTCTTATCCAGTAAGTTCACAACAGTAGATGCAATATTCTCTAGTGAAGTACCAACCTCACTACAAGTGGGGGACAAATCCTTCTCCTTTTCACTACCATCTACTCCAAACTTGGCCTCACATTCCTCTTGGACTAAATTCTCTACTCCTAAGCACCCTTGCTTTGCAAACTTTGGATCCCCATATCCACAACCCACATTTTTACCATACCCATCTCCATAATTAAGCCCTACATCACCTGAAACCGAAGAAAACGCCCTTTTCCTATTGGTCACATCGGCTAAAGCCGGACGGGTTTTGCCAAACCCACCTGTGAAATTATCTCCACTCATCATGAAATTCACTTGCCGGCAACAGATCTTAAGCTCTATACATCAAAAAATCAACAAGATAAAGACAACCCACCTCCCCAATTGCCAAAAAATCAATGAATCCCAAAACCCTTTGGGCCAAAATTCAAGAATCCTCTATTTACTACACAAACAAAAGCAGGAACAGAAACACAGCGTCATGGTTCAATTTCACATCTAACTCTAGCAATGATATTAAACTTCACACACACACACACACACACACACACACACACACACATACAGAGATATTGAGTAGCACAACATGAAAAAGCAAATACTGGGTGTGAGAGAGATAGTGCTTACTGACCTTGAGTTGAACTTGGAAGGAGATCTGGAGATGTATGAGAATTGGAGGGGAAATGAAATCAGAGCGTCCGTTCGTTTTGAGTCAAATAAAGAAATTGTACTAAAATTTGGTTGAGGCGGGGAACCACTTTGGTACTATGGTCCTCACTTCCGCGTTCCCAAGTTTGAAGTTTGAACTTTGTGAATGTCTTTTTTGGGAGGGAGAGCGGGGATTTGTAAATTTCATTCCTTTAAAATTTTAAATATATATATATATATTGAAAATACTAAATTAAATCCAATTAAATACTAAATTAAATTTTAATTGAGATCTAATTTTGTTTAATGTATTATTTTAAATTTTTTTTAATTTTGCTAAAATATTTAATATTTATCAAAATTTACAAAAATGAGGAGTCTAATTTTTCTTTTTAATAAATGCAATGGATTTGACATATTTATTGTTGTTTAAATTTTGTTAAGTGGATATTACAATTCTTACCATTTTAAAGCTTAAACATTCAAAATGTTTTATAGTTTTAACTTTTAAATGTGTTTCTATGTTAATTAGAATAGAGGTAACTGTATCTTGAGACTCTCTATCCCTCTTGAACTTTCTCTTTTTCTATTGTAATATATAATTGGATACTCAATAAAAGTGATATCTCTTGTTGGAAAATTTAAATACAGGTTGTTACCAATAAATTAAATTAAACTTTTTGATTAATTAACCAAATATGCTTAAAAATTCAATTCATGGCTAATCATTCACACGTCCATGTTGCAAATTAAAAACAAAGTTGTATATGAAATAATACAAGTGGTATGATTATGAAAGAAAACCCTAAACAAGAAAAACACTCAGGGGATTTACCATTAACCTTTGAGGAAATAGATTCACAACGTAAAATTAAAGTGTTTACAATAGACTTAAACCTAAGTCTACTCCTATCCAATCTCATGTAATACTTATTAACATGAGTAAATGCATGCAACTTCAAGACCATGCAATCTTCTACCATGGACCTTTTTTTTATTATAAACTCTTCTACCATGGTCTTTGTTCAACATGAACACTCTGCTCGCAACTTCAAAAACGGTCTTGAATATTCTATACAAAAGCTTTGACTATGTTTTTGTTGCAAAATCACCAAATCTTGAATATATACAACTATACAAGATACTAAATTTATCCATGATTTGCCAACCTAAAATTATGAACTCAACATCCCTAATAACCCTTAAAAAAATGCTGCTACGTATGCAAATTACAACTTAACAAAGTTCTGAAAAATGTTTAACCGTAACATTGCTTAAATAAACCAAAATTTTTTTTTTTTTCGTATGGGAGCGTGAGAAGTGAGAAGAAAAGCTTTCAGAGTAGAGCAAACGCTGGAGTCATCAACCACTGCAATATCCACTAGACCTCCATCCACCTCAAAATTGTCCCAGTGATATTAACAAAAACAACATCAGCCACCGTGCATGTTGCCCTACCTCCATACTCAGCCATCATTGACCACCACACCAGGACCCTCTACCAAATTATTACCATGAAACAAACCCATTAATTCCAACCATTGTGCATGGTAGCCGAATGACTCTTGGCCTCCTAAAACCCCTCATGATCGTCACCTTGGGAGAGAAGTGGTTCAAGGTTAACTAGTGAGACAGAGATTTGCAGCAAATGAGAGAAAAAGTAGTCCATGGAGGTTGGGGTTTCTATTTAATTTGGTTCCTCCTCTTCTGCTATGTTGGTTTCTGTTCCAGTGTTTTGGTTACTTTTAGTGTCCTAAAAAACTTTGAATAGTTTTTAATGAGTTTTGGACTGCGAGTGGTAGGGCTTATACTTTTATTGTCTAGTCAGAGGGTGTAACTGTGTAAGTACTATCCACGGGTCGGTCCGGGTCGGTTTTGGCCTCAACCCGAACTCAACTTGCTCAAGTTGGGTGGAACAAAAACAGACCTGCAACCGACCGCTGACCACCACGGGTCAAGTCGGCCGGGCTTAGGGGAGCGAACGGTAGGGTCGGTCAAGTCTGATGATGAGTGACAACGAGCGGAGGAGAAGATCTCTCTTCTTTAATTTGAGTTGAAGGTCGACCGGATCTAACGGATTATCGCCGGATTTGAGTAGATCGGAGCCCAATCTAACCAAGAATAGCTTGATTTGTGTAGATCTAAGTCAGATTTAACCCAATATTGTTGAATTTGAGCAAATCTGAGCGAAGGAGGAAAGTAGATCTTGGCCGGATTTGAGTGAATCTGAGCAAATAACACCGGATTTGAGCAAAAGAAGACCAAGGATGGCTAGATCGGAGCTAAGGAACACCAGAACGTCACTGGATCTCGAAGGATCTCACCGGATTTGGTCCAAAATTTGTAATATTTTGCTAGAGAGGATGATTGTTTCGGTTTAGGTCGAGTGTCATGGGTTTTGAAAGGAAAAAATGACAACCGACCTGCGTGGGGTTGGGTTAGAGAGTTCGAACCTGCGTTTGACCGTTGGAGACGTCGAATCAGGTGGCGGCAGGTCAAGCTCAGGCAAGTGGCCAGGTGGGTTAGACAGCCCTATGTGTAAGTATGGAAATTTTATACAACATTCTTATTGAATTTAATCTATTTTTATTGAATTTAATCTTTTCTTAGCGTGTGCAAATAACTTATAAAATACCACCGCGCATCCTTGGCGCAATGGTCACTCCACAAATGTAAGTGCTTGTGGGGTATGGGAGTAAGGGTTGGAGTTCAAGTTTCTTAAAGAGAATTTCGCACACATATATACTAGATTAGACTAGAATAGAATTTCTATCTTATGTAATAAATAAATAAATAAACAAATAAAAACCTTATAAAATTAATGTATTTCTAAAAATACAAACTTCCCATATGCATGTACTAATCTTAAAACGTAATATCTCTTTCTATATGCATGTAACAATCAATTTTATTCTAATTTTTTACAACAAAATATATGAATAGTAATAGTTATTATATTACAACATCTTTTATTGCCAAAAATCAAGATTAGCATTCTCATCATAATCTTCATTCATTGTACCAACATGTTCATACTGTTTAAGTTGTTTTTTTGACAATATAAGCGCCCCCCTATGTGACTTGGGCAATCTTGACCACTCAACAGACCCATAATTGCTTGAGGCCAATCTACCACCTTGTTGATCCTTCTCATTATCCTTGAAAACACGTGTGACCAATCCTTCACATACTGCATTACTTCCAGTAACACTGGAACTGAGTCTCACTTCCTCATCTTGACAGTTCCCTCCGACCCCACAACAATTTTTCTTGGACAGTCCAGAGCTAGCAGGCGCCGAAATACTAGACACACAACTATCTCTCAATACATCACCAGTCTCCACAGAAACACTATGTCGTATCCTGCTGCCTTGAAAGAAATCTGGTGTCTCCTTACTCTTATCCAGTAAGTTCACAACAGTAGATGCAATATTCTCTAGTGAAGTACCAACCTCACTACAAGTGGGGGACAAATCCTTCTCCTTTTCACTACCATCTACTCCAAACTTGGCCTCACATTCCTCTTGGACTAAATTCTCTACTCCTAAGCACCCTTGCTTTGCAAACTTTGGATCCCCATATCCACAACCCACATTTTTACCATACCCATCTCCATAATTAAGCCCTACATCACCTGAAACCGAAGAAAACGCCCTTTTCCTATTGGTCATATCGGCTAAAGCCGGACGGGTTTTGCCAAACCCATCTGTGAAATTATCTCCACTCATCATGAAATTCACTTTCCGGCAACAGATCTTAAGCTCTATACATCAAAAAATCAACAAGATAAAGACAACCCACCTCTCCAATTGCCAAAAAATCAATGAATCCCAAAACCCTTTGGGCCAAAATTGAAGAATCCTCTATTTACTACACAAACAAAAGCAGGAACAGAAACACAGCGTCATGGTTCAATTTCATATCTAACTCTAGCAATGATATTAAACTTCACACACACACACACACACAGATATTGAGTAGCACAACATGAAAAAGCAAATACTGGGTGTGAGAGATAGTGCTTACTGACCTTGAGTTGAACTTGGAAGGAGATCTGGAGATGTATGAGATTTGGAGGGGAAATGAAATCAGAGCGTCCGTTCGTTTTGAGTCAAATAAAGAAATTGTACTAAAATTTGGTTGAGGCGGGGAACCACTTTGGTACTATGGTCCTCACTTCCGCGTTCCTAAGTTTGAAGTTTGAACTTTGTGAATGTCTTTTTTGGGAGGGAGAGCGGGGATTTGTAAATTTCATTCCTTTAAATATATTATTGAAAATACTAAATTAAATCCAATTAAATACTAAATTAAATTTTAATTGAGATCTAATTTTGTTTAATGTATTATTTTAAATTTTTTTTAATTTTGCTAAAATATTTAATATTTATCAAAATTTACAAAAATGAGGAGTCTAATTTTTCTTTTTAATAAATGCAATGGATTTGACATATTTATTGTTGTTTAAATTTTGTTAAGTGGATATTACAATTCTTACCATTTTAAAGCTTAAACATTCAAAATGTTTTATAGTTTTAACTTTTAAATGTGTTTCTATGTTAATTAGAATAGAGGTAACTGTATCTTGAGACTCTCTATCCCTCTTGAACTTTCTCTTTTTCTATTGTAATATATAATTGGATACTCAATAAAAGTGATATCTCTTGTTGGAAAATTTAAATACAGGTTGTTACCAATAAATTAAATTAAACTTTTTGATTAATTAACCAAATATGCTTAAAAATTCAATTCATGGCTAATCATTCACACGTCCATGTTGCAAATTAAAAACAAAGTTGTATATGAAATAATACAAGTGGTATGATTATGAAAGAAAACCCTAAACAAGAAAAACACTCAGGGGATTTACCATTAACCTTTGAGGAAATAGATTCACAACGTAAAATTAAAGTGTTTACAATAGACTTAAACCTAAGTCTACTCCTATCCAATCTCATGTAATACTTATTAACATGAGTAAATGCATGCAACTTCAAGACCATGCAATCTTCTACCATGGACCTTTTTTTTATTATAAACTCTTCTACCATGGTCTTTGTTCAACATGAACACTCTGCTCGCAACTTCAAAAACGGTCTTGAATATTCTATACAAAAGCTTTGACTATGTTTTTGTTGCAAAATCACCAAATCTTGAATATATACAACTATACAAGATACTAAATTTATCCATGATTTGCCAACCTAAAATTATGAACTCAACATCCCTAATAACCCTTAAAAAAATGCTGCTACGTATGCAAATTACAACTTAACAAAGTTCTGAAAAATGTTTAACCGTAACATTGCTTAAATAAACCAAAAAAAAAAAAAAAAAGCATTGGGAGCGTGAGAAGTGAGAAGAAAAGCTTTCAGAGTAGAGCAAACGCTGGAGTCATCAACCACTGCAATATCCACTAGACCTCCATCCACCTCAAAATTGTCCCAGTGATATTAACAAAAACAACATCAGCCACCGTGCATGTTGCCCTACCTCCATATATACTCAGCCATCATTGACCACCACACCAGGACCCTCTACCAAATTCTTACCATGAAACAAACCCATTAATTCCAACCATTGTGCATGGTAGCCGAATGACTTTTGGCCTCCTAAAACCCCTCATGATCGTCACCTTGGGAGAGAAGTGGTTCAAGGTTAACTAGTGAGACAGAGATTTGCAACAAATGAGAGAAAAAGTAGTCCATGGAGGTTGGGGTTTCTATTTAATTTGGTTCCTCCTCTTTTGCTATGTTGGTTTCTGTTCCAGTGTTTTGGTTGTTTTTAGTGTCCTAAAAAACTTTGAATAATTTTTAATGAGTTTTGGATTGCGAGTGGTAGGGCTTATACTTTTATTGTCTAGTCAGAGGGTGTAACTGTGTAAGTACTATCCACGGGTCGATCCGGGTCAGTTTTGGCCTCAACCCGAACTCAACTTGCTCAGGTTGGGTGGAACAAAAATAGACCCACAACTGACCGCTGACCACCACGGGTTAAGTCGACCAGGCTCAGGGGAGCGAACGGTAAGGTCGATCAAGTCTGATGATGAGTGATAACGAGCAGAGGAAAAGATCTCTCTTCTTCAATTTGAGTTGAAGGCCAACCGGATCTAACGGATTATCGCCGGATTTGAGTAGATCGGAGCCGAATCTAACCAAGAATAGCCGGATTTGTGTAGATCTAAGTTAGATTTAACCCAATACTGCCAAATTTGAGCAAATCTGAGCGAAGGAGGAAAGTAGATCTTGGCCGGATTTGAGTGAATCTAAGCAAATAACACCGGATTTGAGCGAAAGAAGACCAAGGATGGCTGGATCGGAGCTGAGGAACACTAGAATGTCATTGGATCTTGAAGGATCTCACCGGATTTGGTCCAAAATTTGTAATATTTCGCTAGAGAGGATGGTTGTTTCGGTTTGGGCCAGGTGTCATGGGTTTTGAAAGGAAAAACCGACAACCGACCTGTGTGGGGTTGGGTTAGAGAGTTCAAACCTGCGTTTGACCGTCGGAGACGTTGAATCAGGTGTCGACAGGTCGAGCTCGGGCAGGTGGCCGGGTGGGTTGGACAGCCCTATGTGTAAGTATGGAAATTTTATACAACATTCTTATTGAATTTAATCTATTTTTATTGAATTTAATCTTTTCTTAGCGTGTGCAAATAACTTATAAAATACCACCGCGCATCCTTGGCGCGATGGTCACTCCACAAATGTAAGTGCTTGTGGGGTATGGGAATAAGGGCTGGAGTTCAAGTTTCTTAAAGAGAACTTCACACACATATACACTAGATTAGACTAGAGTAGAATTTCTATCTTATATAATAAATAAACAAATAAAAACCTTATAAAATTAATGTATTTCTAAAAATACAAACTTCCCATATGCATGTACTAATCTTAAAACATAATATCTCTTTCTATATGCATGTAACAATCAATTTTATTCTAATTTTTTACAACAAAATATATGAATGGTAATAGTTATTACATTACAACATCTTTTATTGCCAAAAATCAAGATTACCATTCTCATCATAATCGTCATTCATTGTACCAACATGTTCATACTGTTTAAGTTGTTCAATTTTATTCTAATTTTTTACAACAAAATATATGAATGGTAATAGTTATTACATTACAACATCTTTTATTGCCAAAAATCAAGATTACCATTCTCATCATAATCGTCATTCATTGTACCAACATGTTCATACTGTTTAAGTTGTTCAATTTTATTCTAATTTTTTACAACAAAATATATGAATTAAATATTTAGTATTTAGTATTTTTTATTTATATTTATATTTTATTCTAAAATAGATACTAATTTTAATTTTATTTATTAATTTAGTTCTGAATTTTAATTTATTTATGGTCAAAATTTTTAAATTTATAGTTATGATTAAATAACTCACAGACTAGAGGCATGTAAAATGAATAATACATAATTAATCAAGACTTATGTTTGACAGAATTTCCTTAAAGCATATTTTGCCACTCACATACTCAATGGTGCTTAAAGACCCATGGACGTTTACCTCCCAAGATAACATGATCAACAATACAAAGAAGAATCATTGTAATTTCCGTACTCAGCATACTAAACTCTATTTATGTCTATTTAATTCTATGCAAATGTATGCGTGAAAAATATTTTCTCTTGAGAAGTTTCTTACTAGAAGTAGTTTTATGAGTGAGAGATAACAAAGAATATAGACATTGGTGAATAGACACTCTGTTCAAGATAAACTTTTTTTTTTTTTTTGAAAAACACTTCAAGATAAAATATTGTGCATAGGCTTACCAACTCAAAAAATAAAATATTATTGTTTGGAAAAGAGGGCACAACCTAGACATACTTATTAAGCTCAACCTAATGTCTAGCTCATGATCATATAAACTCATATATCATTTCTTTCTCTTCCTGCTTGAGACTCTAGGATTTTCATAACTTTAATAATATGTTTAAGTGGATACATTAGGATTTAATTTATTTTCACTATTTAAAATTTTTTTAACAATAACAAATAAGAAAATACTGCTCCACAAATTACAACTTACAAAGTTGTGAAAAACATCTAAAAAAAAGAACTTGTGAAAAATATTTATTCCTAACATAACATTGCTTAATAAAAAAGGCGCTTGGCGCGTGAGAATTGAGAACTGATAACAAAACTATTAGCTTATTTAGACTGAGGAGGAGCAAGAGGAGAGAAGAGTAAATAAGGGTCGTCAATGGGCCGGGTCGGGCTGGCCCGGCCCATTTTTACTTGGCCCAAGGGCACAATAGGCTGGGCATAATGGGCTATTAACTAGTTAACGGACCGGGTCGGGCTGGGTCAAACGAGAAAACCCCAGCCCATGACCCTGCCCATGGGCAATGCCCATTTTGTCTTTAACGGGCTAGGTTACTAAGTTAGGCCTAATGAGCTACCCATGAGATTGTGTTAACATATTATTTTATTATTTTTAGAAATAAATAATCAATTTTTAATAAGGGAATAATCAATCTAGTTTTTTAAAAAGGAAAGGATCAAAGAATTTAATACTTAATTACAATTTTTTTTTATCGTCAAATCTATTTAATTTTTTTTAAAATAAAGCTTCAAATAGTTTTTTTATTTTTATCTTTAATAATAAAAAATCAAATGGTTAATTCAAATTTGCTAGACTACTAGAAAAATATATATTTAGTAAACTAAGTTTAACACAATTACTTTAAGTATCTTAGTGGTTGGGAGAGTTTTCTTAAGAAATTTTATTACAATATCTCAAGATCAATCCTTCATACACTTCTTATATATTTTTATTAAAAATTCTAAGTTATTGGACTGGGCAACGGGTTGGGCCAACGGGCTGGGCTACTGGGCTAGCCCATCGGGTGCCCATGGGCATAAAAACTAGCCCACGGCCTAACCCACTGGGCTAGTGAGCTACCCATGGGCCTCAATAACAACGGGCTGGGCCGCCCATTAGCCCGATGGGCTACCGGGTTTTTGAGTCGGCCCGTGGGCCATGGGCTATTTGATGACCCTTAAGAGTAAACATAAATTAAGCTCTATATTACCCTACCTCTCTATTTAAATAAGCCATAATATTTAAAAAATAATTTAATAAGAGAGAAAAATTCAAAGACTGTTGGCTCAGCCATTTTGTGGTCAAAAGGTCCAAAATATATCCCTTTGACCATATTTGCTCAAATCTTGAAAGCCAATATCTCATCTATCCCCTAATCCATTAAAAAAAAAAAAAAAAAAAAAAATAAAAAAAAAAAAGCTTTCGTATAACACACGCCCCCACGGCGTTAAAAGGCGCGCCAAAAATGAAACCACAGCCAAACATATCCATCAATACCATCCCTCCACGTCAATCTCTGACACACGCCACGTCACCTTATCATCCATATAAATAAACTAAGGAAACCCAAATCCTCAAAAAACACAACCCAGAATACTCTTCCCCTCTGTCTCTGTCTCTGCCAATTTCCAATTTTCTCTCAAAAATGGAAACCCAATATCCAAATCCAAACCCAAACCCAAATCACACCGACGAAACCGAATCCGACGACCCCACAACTCGGCGAATACGACGGCTCTCCTTGCACCTCCTCAACCACCCAGATCATGATGATCATGATCATGATCAGCTTCGGACAGTAACGTGCGGGGCGACGACGACGAGGAAGAAGCTGGAAGTGGACACGGCGAGGTTGTCGGAGTGCATGAGAGGGAAGCACAGAGAGATTCAGGAAAAGGTGTTCGAGTACTTCAACGCGAGGCCCGAGCTTCAGACCCCATTGGAGATCTCGAAAGACGAGCACAGAGAGCTGTGCATGAGGCAGCTGATTGGGTTGGTGAGAGAAGCCAATATCAGACCCTTCAGGTACGTGTTGGAAGAGCCCTCTGAGTACTTCGCCATTTTGGAAGCTGTGGGAAGTGTCGACATGTCGCTTGGGATCAAGATGGGTGTGCAGTACAGGTATGGTGATGATCTTATCTTTATCTTAATTATTGCTCCAAAAGATTATTATTTTATTTTATTTTATTTTTTTCGATTTTGGGATTGGGAGCTAAGTTTTGGTTTAATTCTATTTTGTGGTTTCAAATTTTGAGGAGTTTTTGGTCACTCATCATGGGGATTTGTGCGCATGAAAAGTTCTAATTATAGCTGTGATTAAAAAATGTTGTGTATTAATACTATTAAAAATAAATAAAATGTAAAGTACCAAATTACTAAAAATAATTGTAAATAATAAATTTTTTTTTTTTCATAACTGTTCTATATGACAAATTGTGAATGATTAAGAATAAAATCTATTGTGGTTCCATGTAAAAACAACTAGCAATTTGCAACCTGTTGTGAAAAGAATTTGAAAAAAAAAAATTGTGCATTGTAGACTACCATTACTTGCTTACTTGGCAGAATTTAGTTTTTTTTTTTTTTGTTAATTCCAGATACTAAAATACAACCTGATCCAAATTTTAGGGACTAAATTGTGTAGTATTTTCAATTTTTTTCCCTGTTATTTGGGTTGGAAATAGGATGTGTTTTGGATATGGGTTTGGTTTTGTTTGATTTTTAAGGCTTGGTAATTGTGCTAGTGACTTTCAATATCTAGTAAAGGTGGAGCTAAGATGTTTTGATTTGAATGTTATTGTCTGAGTTGATACTGATACTGAATACAATATTGTGTTTATCTGTCTATTAAGATTATCTTTTTTCACTTTTAGATTGTGGTTGCTTTGGGGTTGATCATTTTTTAGATTGCTGTTGTACTAATTCCATCTCTCTCTAATATTTAGTCACATTATCTTCATAATCTGTACATTATATCCTGCATTGACTATTTATTTTTCTCTTGCAGTCTTTGGGGAGGTTCTGTGATCAATTTAGGAACTAAGAAACACAAGGATAAGTACTATGATGGTATTGACAATATGGACTATACAGGTTGTTTTGCTATGACTGAACTGCATCATGGTAAGCTAGTCTGCTCGTCTTTTATTTGTTTGTTCCTTGCTTTTGTGTGTTCTCTGCTACTACAATGAAAAATCTATCTCTGTTGTGTCTCTAACATCTTCCTGCTGTCGTGGTATGCTTGCCAGTCCCCCCCACAACCCCCCCCCCCCCCCCCTCCCCCCCCCCCCC